>NW_020949613.1:7973771-8014599 GCF_900497805.2 Vombatus ursinus | reverse complement strand
TCTATCTATCTATCTATCTATCTATCTATCTATCTATCTATCTATCTATGTATCTATTCCTATATGTAAACATGATACATGTCCTAACACACTGAAATTCCAGACTGAAAGACATAGGCCCTAAAGATAGTGAGAGAACTTGGCAGGTGTTCCATGGAACAATGACATACCGTCAAAGCATATTCCTCAGCATTATGCCTGATGGCACTTGAAGATGCCTGTAGAGTCTCACTCTGCCAGAATATTTCTCTGTTGTTATTTGACAGACCTTAATTCTGTGGCAACTTTATACTTTATGTCTTGTTTATTCACTTGTGGTATTGTGAGTGCCATCTGTTTCCCTTCTCAATTCTATCTCTGCCTTTACCCCCTCCTCAATCCATAAACTTATCTTAAGTCTTCTTCAACTTAAATGTGCTTACTGGTTTCTTTTTGCTCTCTTCCGGCTGTAAAGTTAACTGCTGTCTGGCTTTGGTTTCCCTTTTTTCTGACATATGCCCTTACCAGAGCTCTTCAGCAGTCATTATCTAAATTTGTTCTCTCTCAGGCTACACTTATATCCTTAAGTAGACAGAAGGACATCGGCATCCGTATCATTTCAAACAGCATCAGCAAACTGTTTGTGTTACTGGAGCATGTCTGGGTCATATGTTTTAGGATTGTTTTTTCTTTCTTATTTTTTTTCCTGTATAGGAGATGGATTCTGCAGAAAATAAAGAGAAAATTGCATTTTTTTAAAAAAAATGAAATGTTCTTGAGATCAGTACTGAATAGTTCTAATAGCTAGCTCTTTGATTTAGATACTGAAGAGCATCATTGTGCTGCTGGACACAGAAGTAGTGGCCAAAATGGGAAGAAAGGTTAGGAAACCTAGGTGCATTTGTTCCCAACTGAGTTGGCATAATGATTAGCAATGTTGTTCCATTGGAATTCTTGTTTTCCTGGGCAAATTCAGTTGAGATAGGAATTAGAATGTGAGAATTTATGGATCAAATGCTGGATAAGTCCACTCCTTAACAGAGGCTATCATGATAAGAGTAACTAAGCATAAAAGAAAGGCATATTTAGTCTATAACGAATGCCTAGGGAGCATTCAACTAACGAGCCATTGAAAACCTATGGACCAACCTCAGAAATTGATCCTTAAAAAATATGCTTATTGTGCTTATATAGACTTTCCTCCAAACTACTCTGGCCAGGTACCCAAAAATGATGCATGGTACTGGGATGGAGGGACTATGTCAGAGGTGCCACAGTGATCAAAATAACAAATTGGAGGCACAGGACCAGCAGAGGAAACAGGGATGTAACAAATAATGGCATGGGCTGACTGAGGTGATTATGATGCATGGGTATAGTGACCCAGAGGACAGCTCTTTGAAGAAAATACCTCCTCATCCCACCAGGTTGATAGCCTAGGTCAAAGATGAACTCATTCTGTCCTAATTATGATGGCACATTTCCTCAAACAACTAAGGCTAAGTAATGGTTTTAATGACTTACACTTTCTGTTTTTATTTGGTTGCATTCCGTTTTGTTAAGTTTATGGAAGGGGGAGAGCATCAGTTAATGGATGGAAAGGTGTAGGAGAGATGCAAATTAATATATTCTCTTCCAATTTTTAGTTTTATTAGATGAAAATTTGGAAGAAAATATGTTTGTTTTATAATATTCCCAAACCCCTCAAAATTAAAAAAAAGTTTCAAAATTTCTTTGGAAAGTCAATGACATGAGAAAGTCCAAATAATATCCTGTCTATGTACTTGTCTTATCTCTTTTGAAAACAACAGGCCAATAATGCCAAAAATAAAGGAAGACTTTTTTTTTATTCCTGTCTCCTACAAAGTCTCCATTTCTTCATTTGCCAAATGGGGTTATAATATTTAAACTACCCAAATCAGAGTTATTTTGAGTGTGTGTATATTTATATGTATACACACACACTCACATACATATATATGTTTACACATACATATATATAGTTATGTATGTGCATGTATACAAACATCTGTGTATATGTATGATTATCTCCCGACTTGTTTTATTGGGATGAGCAATACTCAGTTTTTATATATTCTCCACCATTACAGACTGGCACCTCATCTATTATTTAGTTGTCTGGGGCAATGAGAAATTAAGTGATTTGCCCAGGTTCACACAGCTAGCATGTGTCCAAGGCAGCACTTGAAGTTATGTCTTCTTGACTTCAAGCCCAGCCTTCTATCCATTAACCCACACTGTCCCTCAAAATGTTGTAAAAAGGTTACTTGTTGTTTTTATTATGTTACTCATCCTTGTTTCTAGCAAAGTCTTCCACACATTGGGTGCTTAACATATTTATTGGAAAAAAGGAGTGACTCCGATGTATTTTAGAGTATTTCTAAGCTAAACACTAAGTCCCTTTTTATCATCAAAGAGCATTAAACTAGCCCTTCAATTTCTAGAATTGCATTCAAATTACATTTAAAATGATTAAACTACAGAGCAAACATGCAAGTTTCATGTGCGGCAACTTGAGTGTAAATAATCCTTGATAGTAGACTACCTAAAAATTGTTTCATGGTGAGCTGAAATAGGGAACCAAAAACAGTCACAGAAGAATGTTGTTCTTGGTTTAAGGAACGCTGACTAAGATACAGCTGCAAACATGGTAAAGCTGAAAACTCTTGGAACATGGGAACTTTGTGATTGTAAAATAAATAAATTATCCCTTTCATGCATTAATACAATTTAGAGCCTAGCAAGGACCTTAAACATCAAACTAAACTCCTGAAGGTCATGGATTTTCTCACATTTGTGTTTGTTTCCTCCCAGCCTCACACAATGCCTGACGCAGAATATGCACTTAAATACTTATGGACTGATTTGATTAAATATCAGCTGTTGCATTCCTTTCGTTTTGCAGTTGGGAAAATCAAGGCCTAGAGAAATAAAATGACTTGCCAAAATTCTCAGAGTTTTTATTAAACTAATTTCTCTTGACTTTGCCATCATTTATTCTATTCCATTAAAGTTGGTACCATGTCACCTAAAAAGTAAAGAAGAAAGGCTCAAACACCAAGGTATGTAAATGTAGGCCAGCACGGTTTTCCAAGATTTCATTTACTGAATTCTGCCTAACGCCTTACCTACTCATTGCACATTTTTGCAGCAGGACTTCATGCTACACAGTCAGTGGCTTTGGAAAATACAGGCACACATACACACACAGATAGTTACACATGTATATGTAACGTTAAGACCTTAATTTCAGTGGTGTAAGGAAATCCCTATGAGAAAGAACCCTTAACCAATGAAGATCAGCCACCTTTTTACAACTTAATGTGTTAAAGATTTACCTAGGGAAAGGAGAGGTAAAATGACTTGGCCAGTGTCTCACATTCAGGCTGGGTTAAAGCACAACTTAAATCTAAATATTCTTGACACTGAGGGCAGCTCTCTATTCAGTAGAAATGCTACCTCTATGTATAATCACATTACATGCCTTTTTCATTCATTCATTCATTCACAGTGCTTCCTTCTTAACATGGTGCTTAAAAATAGTCTCCTAATATGCACAATTGAAAATGATCATTAAAAATCTGAAAAATAAAATAAAAGACTCTAATGTTTGTTTACTTTTACATGACAAACTAGGTAAAATAAACATAAAACTATTTTGTACATAGCTAGTCTGTGCCTTCTGCTTTTGCCCTAAATGCAAAAGATCTATCTATCCAAATATATGTGTGTGTATGTGTCTGTGTACACATACATATAGGTGTATACATGCATATATACACATATACATACATATGCATACATATATGTGTAACTTCTTCATTGGTATGTATTGGGTCTAATTAGAAATTATTTTGGTCAATAGTTTAGCTGGTAGACCAAGAAGGAGACCTCTTTGATGATAAAAATAATGCCTTACCTCACTTTAGCAAGCCTATTAGAACTGCAATAACTCTAATTATAGAGCCTTCTGTGATGGCTTTGTGAACTTTCCTTAGGGGTGCCAAAAACACACAGCTCCAACAAAAAAGTCTGACTTATGCAGATGCTGATGGGATAAATGCCTTTTATCCACTTAAGGTTAAATTGAACATTTTAAGCATGGCACTAAATAGCTCAGTCAAGGTCACTTTATGGCAACTAACCCAGCAGAAATGTTCATTATGTAAAAGTGATCATTTATACTATATGTGAATTTTTACGATCCTATCTTTGAAAGCCTTAAACTATATTTCCAATCAGACTAATATGCTTAAGATATCTGGATGAAAGACTCATCTACACATGTGAGAGAGTTAGAGTCTTACATATGAAAGTTGGCTTGACCTTTAAGCTAAAAGAGATCTGAATTCCTTTAGCTTTCAATATGTTGAAAATAAAGATAATAAAATATTAGAACTCATCCAAGTATAATTTCTAGTAGAGAACATATTGACAAAATATCTGTAAATTTTGTCAATGGAGATAACTCCTCCAATAATACAGGTCACAGTGCTTCTTAGAATCCAATGCTATTAGAGTTTCTATCACTGAAAACTTCATCACCATATGACCCCAAGTTGATTATGGCTCTGGTTTAGGACTCAACCAAAGTGTAGTTTGTTTTTTGTCAGTTTGGTAGGAGGCAGCATGGTACAGTGGGAAAAATCTGGAGTCAGAAGGCCTGGGTCCAAATCTTACCTCTGATATGACCTTGGCAAGAACTTTTCTTAACTGAGATTCAGATTTCTCACCTGTAAAATGAAGGGTTTAAACAGTGTGGTCTTTCCCTCTCTCCCTCTTCAAATTCTCTTGTATCTATCTATGTTTATATTATAGCTTTCAATAAAACATATGCTGCCTAAGGGTGAAGATTTTTTTTGTTTCTCTATATTCCAAGTACTTAACCCCTTACATAGGTTCATTAGTCTTATTATTTATTATAATAATTATTATTAAATTTGGCCAGAATTAATTTGAAGGTACTAAAACTGGCATTTGGTTCCAGGGGAACAAAATAAGAGACAAGTGAATAGAAACAAGGAACAAGGTCAGAATAGAATCAGGAATGAGGCTTTTAGAGTGAGACTGATAGACTGGCTTAGGGGTTCCTTATGTTCACTGAATAGGAATAATATTGATTCTAGAATGCTGTAGTGGACCTATAAATGAAAGTTACTTAGGTCCTACTTTCAAAGGGTCAATGCTACAAGAGCTGAAAGCCAATATTATACTTCTATGACTGGCACAAAAGCTTCTTTAGCTCCTCACGCTACCTCCTATCTCTCATCTAAGCTATAACATGGATTCTTTTATCAGGAGACCTGAATTCAAATCCTGACTTTGCTACATATTATTATGATTATATCTTCTGTGAAAGTCACTTCCCCTCTCTGGACCTCAGTTTTCTCATCTGAAAAATGAAGATTGAAATGAATGACTGTTACAGTCCTGTCTAGTAGTAAATCTGGGATCTTATGCTGAAAGTTGAATTTTTATTTCATGATTTTACTATATTAGAATAGTACTTCTATAGTTCATGCTCTTCCTATCTTTTATCCCTACTTCCACAAACATTAACAAGGTGGATCCCAATTAAGATATTTGTCATCAGGGAGAACTTATGGAAAGGCATAGGATGAGAAAGGGAATTCCATGTGCATGAAATAGTCTAGAGGAGGATTTGGTTGGATTAGAGAGTGAGTAAAGGTTAATAATGTATAAAAAGACTGTAGAGGTAGATTAGAAACAGGTTATGAAATGTTTTGAGTGCCCAACAACAAATTCATACTATAATTTAGAGTTTTTATTTTTTGCCTGTACAAAATTTGGACCTTGCTCAACCCAAGTGTTTGCTTAGTATATACTGACTGATGATTATGAGGAAGAATATTTTATTTTGAAATTGGTTGATGAGGTTTTGAAAAATAACTCATTTTCTAAGACACTGTGGTTTGAAGGATTAACATTTTATCTTACTCAGAGACTATATATGTATGGTGGGCATGAATGGGTTGTAGCTTTGAATTAATTTTAAAAAGGAGGGGGGGAGCTGCAGAGACTCAAATGAAGATATATGATATATGTAGATCTACGAGAGCACACCCGCACACACACACTCACTTCTTTGTGAGGGTGGGAAGTCCACAAGTGTTACACATTATACTTCTTTTCAGAATTTTTGTGTATAATGATAAGTTGTGCTGATGTTTTTGGTCTCTAAAAAATACTATTTGTTATATGGAATATATCTCTGGGAGGGAAAAGGGAGAGATGCTTGAGATAACTATGATGATGTAAGAAATAGATGATATCAATCAAAATATTTTAAAAAAGAAAAAGCTGCATAAAGGATTTCATCAGAGAGACATATAACCAGAAAAAGAGGCAAACTAGTCATATGAGAGTGAGGGATATGGGATGTGCAGGCTGTGCTTCATTTCTAACCATATAATATGAAACATTCAAAAAGAAAGATTCCCACCAAGTATGTTTTGCCACACCCAGATGGGGTCTAGGGAATGACAAGGACAAGAGTTTGCAAAGTATGAAAGAAATACATCTGTGTCATAACCTACACCATTGATTGGAACCTTCCACATCTTTGATCAGACAAATCTATTGAAATTTTGAAGAAATAAATGTCACTGAAATTGATATATGGACATAAAATGAATACAAAACCCTTTCATAGTGAAAAAATTCAGAGCAGTCATAACAAAATAAAAACAAAACAATAGATTTTAGCATCATTAGGTTCCTTGAAAAGATGTGTGAGATTCAGCTTTCCCTCAAGGAAAATCAAGGAAAAAGGTACTATCACTTAAAAATCCCAGTGGATAGCATAACTTCCATTTTCGATGACCTGAAAAGATAAATGATCTTGCTTCAAGGGAAAGAAAAAAACACAAACAAAAATCCCTAGAAACATTTCATATAAGAAAGAAAAAATAAAACAGACTAGAAAAAAAAGACTGAGCCATTTTTTTTTCATATTTAGTTGGAGTATGTTTGCACAAGATAATCCAGATGATCATATCAAAACCTCAGATTGCTCTGGGAAACAGAAGGTGCCTTATAGATAACTCTGTTTGTATGGGGGAAGAGGGGAGGAGGCCTAGGATTAAAAGCATATTGGAACATCTGGAATGTTAACTTTTAGTGAGTGCTTCAATACTCGACTATCTTAATTCAGGAAATTCATTTCCCAACATCTGTTTCAGAAAGAAGCTGGTGATATCAGTAGTGATTACTATACAATTGTTTGCACCAGAGTAATATATTGAATTTTCCACATCAGCACTTACTGTTAAATATCAAACCATTCAGATCTTGGAGCCGCAGAGTACCCAGGGAGGGAGAATTAACATGTAACAAAATAGCAGTTTCACACATAGAGTAGTTCTGCTAGTGTATCAGCTGTCATCTGACAAGTTTGCCAAAGACAGCTATTCCCTGCCATGCAAAAAGAGCTACAGTCACCCAGCCACCCACCTCCTACATTACAATGTTCCTAGCTTACTATGAAAACAAGAGAGAATGTTTGATAGCCATACATGATATCATTCTTCCTTTGATGTATTGAGTCTTATAGACTGCATTAGAAAGCATTCGTTGAACTTCATACAAATGGATTTTCGGTTGTCACATGGACTTCATTCTATTTTTTAAGTGAATTGATATTTACAGTACTTCTTATTTCCACAAGTCAGTAAAAGTAAGTAAGAAAATAGTGAAGAAAAGACATGAAAGGCAATGATTTTTCCAATGAGAAATTCTATTTGATCTTGGAGAAGATTTTTACTTGAGAATTTAATGAAAGGTATAATTTGGTATATTGGCCAGCCATTTAGTAACTCTGTGTTGATAGAATAGGATAGAAGAGGATGGGAACTAGAATGGTGGTTTCACTAATATAAGGAAACCCTGGATGAATAAACTTCCCCTGTCAGTGCTGGTTGGCACCTTCTCTTCAATTCATCTTCTTAGAGAGTTGCCTAAACCACTGAGCAAAGTGACTCACCTAGGGCCACACAACAAATATCTTTCAGCATTAAGAATTGAACTCAGATCTTGCTGGCTTGAAGGTCAGGTTTCTATCCACTATGCCTAGTTAGATCTTCTATACACAGTTATAAGATTAAAAACACCTATTTTGACTATTGTAACTTAAAAGCATGGTTTTTTAAGTATTAGTGTGATTAATAGTGACCATGTGTTTTTACAAGAAATTTTATTTTACATAAAACTATCAAGATAACTTGTGTATATAGGTACGGTGACAGTACAGTGACACACAGATATGTGTTGACTTGGATTCAGGAAGACCTTAGTTCAAATTCTACCTTGAGCACTTATGAGCTCCATGGCTTTTAGCAAGTCACATAGCCTCTCTCAACTTGTTTCTTCATCTCTGAAATGGGGCTAATACTAGCATCTATCTCCCAGTATTATAGTGAGCTTCTGAGGTAAAATGTTTGCCAACCTTAACATTCTATATAAATGCTAGGTGCATTATTTTTTTTTACTAACTAAAGAGTATTCTGGGAACCCAAACAGTACAACAGAGTGGTAAGGATGATAGATTTGGAGTCACAGGATCTTGTTTCAAATCCTGAATCTTCTACTTACTGTGTGTGAAGCTTTAGGTAATTCACTTAACATCTCTCAGTCACAGTTTTCTCATCCATAATTCTTATGACTCAAGCAAAAGTGATTCATTGCTCAAAGTAGTGGCATATGTTTATATGGCCAAGCCCTGCTGTCCATTTCTGACTTGATTTTGTTTCATGTACCCAAGTAAACCTAGAATTAGATAACTTGGTCAAACCATTGCCAATGGTACACTGATTACTACTCCTGTAATCATCATTATGCTCAAATCATATTTGAGATTTAATTTTCATTATGTGTACAAACCAGCCACATCTATAGGAGCAGCTCACATAATGGTCCTAGCAAAGAACATGTTAGGAGAATTGGTTTGATAAACATATCTAGTCAGTGTGTATGAATTGAATCCAGTGCCCAAAACAGTACCTGGCACATAGTAACTGGTGCTTCATTGATGCTTTATGATGGTTTAATTCATCCATATAGTTCTTGCTGAGTTTCTGAGACTTTGCTTCTTTAGCTTGTAGGAGGTATCACTAGACAGCACACTTGAATTTTTGATAGCACAAACCAAAATTCGGTTTCTCTTTATATTGGTGGGTATAGCCAAACCACGATTTTAAATAACCTTTTTATTCAATTAATCTATCAATCAATAAACATTCATTAAGCTCCTACTGTGTGTCAGGCACTCTACTACGATCTGTAAATATAAAAATAAATAAAAGAAAGTCCCTGCCTTCAAGGACCTCACAATCTAATTGGAGAAGCATCAAACAAATGAATGTATGCAATTATTTCTTATACTTCTGACTTGGAATTCAACTGCTCTAAATTAGTTCCTATTAGATGAGCAAAAAGATTTACTCATAGTACCTTTGGGGAGAATTACAAGTAGTGGAAACCTTATTGGATTATCAATTTTAGGAATATTATCAGCTTTCATTTTTATTTGGATTATGGCATTCTGTATGTAGTTTTGATGTTGTTTCCCCTAAAATTGTCATTTCACGTGACTAATTGCCTTTGATAAATTGATGAAACTATTCTACAAATTCTTACATATCATTTTTATGTATTATACCTAATTTTCTTTAGTCTCTTTAATTATATCTACTACATCCTGATTAGTTTTAATAAGATTTGATTTTTTAAAATGTAGAAATAATAGGGGAAAATTAAAATCAAGAAAAGGTTTATGAAATTAAATCCATAGAAATGTGATTTCTAGGAAACAAGGAAGATACTTTGCAAAGATAATAATTTTAAGTAAATCAAAATTATTTATACATGCAAATATATCTACTGTGTAATTATGTATTTAATTCTGTTAAAATGCAGATGTGCTTGAATTTTGCATTCTCAGCTGATACTTTTAAAAAATATTTGCTCCAAAAAATTTAAATGCAAGTAGAGAAACCACCTCCACTTACCGAATCTGACTATCACATTCTGTGCTGCTTTTTAAGCACAATCAAAATTTGCAGATGGGTATAAACTGATGGAAATTGGAAAGTTCTCTAAATCTAAATATGCATCTTCCAAATAAGGCTTCTGCCAATATCAGGTGTACCCCATTGAGTGCACTCAATTTTGTATAATTCCCTAAGTGCTTTTTGAGCATTTACTCTGCAGAAAGCCCTGGACAAGGCACTAAAGGGGATAGAGAGAAGGGTAAGATGTAAGCATAGGTCTCTATGTGTTCATAATGGTGAAAATGTGACATTCAGCTAGTACAGGAGTTCTTAACATGAGGGTCTATTAACTTAGAAAAAAGACATATTTCAAAACTATCTTAATTGGTTCCCTTTATAATCCTATGTATTTTATTTCATACATTAAGAACATCATGCTGAGAAGGGTTCCATAGGCTTTACCAGATAGCTATAGGAGGTCTATCTCACACACACACACACGCACACACACACACACTGATAAGAAACCCTGGCTAGTGAGACATGTTCTACCTAAACCATTTTTACCTTTGTTCATGATTGATAAATCTAACCAACTAAACTATGGGGGTGGAAGGGAGAAGTGGTGTTAACATGATAGGCTTGCACTAGATTGCCTTATTAGAGTGCAGTTGGTTTTCTAGATATAGATTATTGACTTTGTGTAATGACCTACTTCCTAATGCCAATTTTGCAGACAATTCATTGTTCATTAGCAACTTTAAGGTCATTAGATTTCTTCTTATCACTGAATACCTGCCTTTTTAAAGTGCAACATCTTAATTTCACCAGGAATGTCATTTTCATGTGACTTAGCAAAATAACAAAGTTTACCCCTATTCTTCAAGGCTTGTAAGGATAGGAATCAATCACTCCATCTCATTTACCCCATATAACTTTGTTTTTTAATGGGGCGTGGCGAATGATTGGTTGGAGGGAGGGGAGTGATTGTTTGACTTAATCAATTCCCACCTTTTCACCTGTAAAAAAAATTTCAGAAGATTTGCAAGCACTTTACTTGACTTGAGGAACCTGGAGGAAATTTGTTTATAGGTAGAGATAAACAATTTCATATCCACAGACAAAGGAAGGTTAATATAGACTTGTATTATCCCTGAATACACAAATGCTAAATTTTAATGGTACACTGTGATGTCTCCTTAGAAAAGGTCACCTTGCTAGGAACTTTTTTTTTTCCTTTTTCAATTTTAAACAGCAAGATTACAGAGGGGAAATTTTGCTCAGTAACTCTTGCATAGAATTTTTCATAGACAAAAGTTATTGCTTGAGGCAACACCACTGTGAAGGAGAATTTGGATATTCTGAGGAGGAAGAAACATTTAGTATAAGAATTGATTTGCATATCGGACATACACTCACAGGACTAGATACAAGAAAATCCTGATAGAGCTTCTAATGAATCCTTTGTCTCTTCTGTATGACTCCCTACAATGAACCTTTGATGTCCATTTAGTTAACTTGTAAAAAAAAATGGAGTATTTAAATCCTACCACTTTCCATAGAAGAAAAACTAAAACAGAGGTGTCAAACCACCTGCTGACTGCATGTGACCCACAACATTCTGCAATGAGACCTGAAACAAGTTAAAATGTAATTGGCAAGTATTTAACAAAACAAAAAAATATACAATAAAACAAAGATCATATTAGCATGTGGCCCTCAGGAATTCTTATGAACAGTTTAGTGACTCCCATTTCTATTTGTGTTTGACACCACTGATGTAGTAGATGGAAAACCAGAATTAGGCCCTCAAAGACCTGAGTTCAAGTGTTGCCTCTGTTATATACAGGTTGTGTGATCTGGGTCAAGTCACTTAAACTCTTCAATGCTCCACCAGACATACTAACCTACATTGGTAGAGGAATGCCTTGTACCAATAATATCAAAGGTCAAGTCCCTATTTCTTTTCTCAGGAAGCCTTTCCTATTATCTATTTAATTTTTACCTTTTTTTCACTTCACAAACAGGCAGATATGGTAAATAATTAGTCTTTTACCACTTTATTTTTAAATAATAAACATCCCTTTTGTGCTTTAATAGTTATTAGGTGCTAACTCTATCTTATTTTTTTACTGTTTCCTTGAAGTATCAAAGTGAAAAAATATATTCTTCCAGTCCCTTACATTTCAACCTTGGATCATAGATTTAGAGCTGGAAAAGATGTTGGAGAACATCGTTCCCAACTTCTTTATTTTGTGGGTGAGAAAATAGAGGCCCCCATAGTTGTAATGACTTGCAAAAGGTTACCTAGCTGACAAGCAAGGATTTGAACTCAAGCTCACTGACTCCAAATCTAGGCTCTTTCAAATGCCCCATGCTGCCCCCTCCTAACTAACTGATTCTTTATTCTTAGTATGTCTGTCTTCCCTGTACTAGAATGGCAAGAATAGAATCATGAGAGAAATCATCATCATCCCCTTGAGCATTTCTTTTCCTTCATTCATGTCATAATGCTGTATTTTTTCCATCTCTAAATAGTATTAGAGTCAGTGCTGCCACATCTGAGTGAAGTCTCAATCTAATTTTGATTCTCTCTTTCACCCCTGGGTCATCCCTTTTCAAAGATGACAGATGCTCAGCCCCTCTTGAATATAAATAGTGATTTGCTTCCTTCCTACAAATGTTTCGATTCATGGCAACCATATATTTAGGAGTTGCACTGCATGTGAAGAATTCCTGATTTCCTGGTATTGTGTTTGCCACTGAATTGTAGGTCTCATAAAATATCAACACAAATACTAAATAGATAATTGTCATTACTCCTTCAAATTAAGTTTTGGTAAAAAATAATTTTCCTTTCATTTGAATCTGCAGAGTTTATCTCAGGAATTGGTACATAGTAAATGCATAATAAATATTTTGTCCATTTTTGTCCAACATGAATTGGATGAATTAGCAACTCATTTAAAATCACCTCAATTTAGCAAACATTTATTGAGTATCTACTATATGCCAGACACTATGTCAGGTACTGGGTGATGCTTCTAAAATGAAATTTTATAATTTCTTTGGTATAAAGTTAAAATCCATATTCTTAAGGTATTCATAGTCTGATAGACTATATCTCCTCTTCTTGGATACTGATTCAGCTTTGAAATTCAACACCTCCTTAGAACTCTCAGTTATCATCCCCCCCACCCCAACATACACACCTTTTGGCTTCCCTTTGCGTCTTCCCTCATTTGACTATAAAAATAGTAACAATAATCACTAAATTTGTTTAAGCTTTAGAAAGTATTTTACAAATATTATCTCATTTGATTCTCACAACAAACCTGAGAGGTAGGTAGGTATTATTATCATCATTTTACGGAAGAAGGAACTGATATAGACTGAGACTTATCTAGAATCACATAGCTAATAAGTGACTAAGGCTGGATTTGAGCTTGGGTCTTCTTGATTACAGATATGGTGCTTGTCTTTTGTTTTTATTTGTTTCCCTGGAACTTAACACAGTGCCTGACAAACAATAGGCACTTATATCATTATTGATCATTGACTGTTGAGAGATAATATAAGACATAAAAAGCAATAGGCAACATGGAGAAGTGAAGAGAGCAATAGAGAGAATGCGGTGGCACAATGGATAAAATACTAGGCCTGGAGTCAAGATGACCTGAATTCAAATCTAGTCTCAGACATTTACTAGCTGTGTGACATTAGACACTTAACATCTATGTGCCTCAGTTTCCTCATCTGGAAAATGTGGATAATAATAGTACTTACCACCTAAGCTTGTTGTGAGGATCAAATGAGTTAATATTTGTAAAGTGCTTAGAACAATGCCTGGCACATAGTAGGTGTTATGTAAATATTATCTATTGTTATTATTATCCCATCTTGGGATCTATTAATTATGTGTACTCAAAAAGCCATTTACTTCTCTTTACCTCAGTTACCTCATTGTTAATATTCCTAATTCTTAAAATTATGAGTTTGGACCTTATTGTTAACTTTTATTTTCAATCTATGATCTTATGATCCTGGGCCTGTGGTATTGCGTAGAATTTGGTAAGTACAAAGAAGATACACAGATCGCTATAAGATATTTGAGGTGAGAAAGATCTTTTTAGTTTGGGGTATGATGGAAGGCTTTATGAAAAAAGTAGCAAGGTCCAGAGAGGGACCTTGAAGGAGGAGAAGGATTTCAACAGAAGAATAAGTGGAATGTTTGCATATTTCTGGCTTAGAGAATGGCTTGTTTTAATGAAGAAGGGCAGGAGAATGCAAGAGGAAATAGCTATTAGTACAAGTTGGTTAAAATTCAAAATATATAATGTGAGAACTTTGTGAAATATGGCTGAAAAAGTTAGTTGAGTTGCCTGAAATGTCAGTCTAAATAAGGCAACAATCATTAGTGAATATTCATAATATACAGAATAAAAGTACAGTTTATTAATTTAGCCAAATCTTTAAAAGAGTTCAGGAATCAGTTTTCATATACTCAGTGTCAAAAGAAGGACATTTTGTCTTAATTAGTAGAGAGCAGTACTTAGCATAGTGCCTGGCACATAGTAGGTACTTTACAAATACTAGCTGACTGGTAAATGGAGTTGGGAAGTCACAGGCACAGGCTCCAACTCTTACATACACTGTGTGATCCTGGGGCAAATTTCTACACTGTTCTGTGGTACAAGCAATTATTTAAGACTGTAAGGTGAAGAGTAGATGCTGATCTGCAATGGTAGAGGAACTTTTTTCACTTGGAGTTCCCTGTTCTGGTGAAATTGTGGTTCTAAACTGAAACAATGACAATGGAAAAGTGTTGGAAAGGCTGACTACATTCTGATTCTTTGAGATTCCTGAAAAACTGGAGCAGTGGATAAATAGATGCATAGAGCAAAAGCATTTTTTTCTTAAAATGCAACATTGCAAACAATTTGCAAATATTAGGCAAAGAGTCAGAAGAAGTGAAGAATGTATGAATCTTTTTTTTTTCTTTCAAAGAAGAGCTGACCGTCCTATTTTTGTTAACCTCATCATCATTCTCCTAGCCAGCAGTCTTTCGAAGTCTCTCTTTCCTCTACACCAGGGTTTCTTAAACTTTTTCCACTCATGACCCCTTAAGTACTTCTTAAACTGTGAGTGGCAACCTCCTGTGGGGTCATCACCCACAGTTTAAGAAGTGCTGCTAGACTTTATATCCAATGGATCAATAGTTTCTGTCAATTCTTCCCACCTATTCTCTCTCTCTTTATATATGTATAGTCACTACCACAACCCTAGACCAGACTTTCATCAATACAAACCTTCTTTCCCATGGTATATCACATCTTACAATATTCCTTGCAATATTCCTTTTCCTGCAACATCTTTCTCTAGTTAATGCCAGTACTCAAAATATCTTCTGTGGTTGACAATGGGAATTACATAGAGGATAAAATTTCAAATTCTTTATCCTAGCATTCAACACCATTCATAACACAACTAAAGTATACCTTTATAAACTTAATTCACCAGCCTTCCCCATGTTTTCCAACAGAAATACTCTAATTCATAGAGCTTATCCCTATCTACCTCCTTCTCTCATTTCTACCTGACAATGCAGCTAGGTGGTACAGAGGTTAGAACATGTACAGAGAATCAGGAAGACAATTTCAAATTCAGCCTGTCACTTACTATTCATGTAACCCTGGGCAAATCACTTAACCTATGTCTGCCTCAGTTTCCTCAACTTTAAGATGGTAATAATAACAGCACCTACCTCCCAGGGGTGTTATGAGGATCAAATGAGATCATATTTGTAAACCACTTAACACAATGTCTGTCACATAGTACATGTGTAATAAATGCATATTTCCTTGCCTCCCTAAGATATTTACATAATATAGAACGCCTCTCCATCATATCCATATCAGTCCAAATCCAACCCATCCCTCAGGGCCCATCTCAAGTCCCACTTCCTTCATAAAAATTTCCTCTACCATTCGGGCCAACAATGAATTCCAATTTGGTTAGAAATTTCATATGAAAGACCATTATCATTTTAAGAGCTTCATCTGGATTTCCACACAGATTACATATTATATTAAGGGTATGAAATGTGCCTTGTATTTCTTTTCTAGTCTCCAATCCCCCCAGCAAAGAGCTGTAGATATGCAAACACACACATACGCAAACATATAAACACATATACATATATACATAGTATTGTAGGTACTTAATACTAGGTACTTAGTTATTCAGTTATTGAATGGAAAGCAACTCAGAAGACATCCATAACTACAATTCATATATTCACTTTCTTGTCTCTAGAAAACCTTTATGAAAATGGTTAATACATGCATTGCTTCTAACGTCAATAAAAACATAAGAAAGAAACGATGGCTTTTTAGGACTTTTCTTAATAATGGACCAATAATAATAAAAAACATGTAATAGTTAGCATTTATATAGGGAAGCTAGATGGAGCAGTGGATAGAGCACCAGTCCCGCAATGAGGAGGATCTAAGTTCAAATCTGGCCTCAGACACTTACTAGTTGTGACTTTGGGCAAGTGACTTAACCCTGTTTACTTCCGTTTCCTCATATGTAAAATAAGCTGGAAAAGGAAATGGCAAATCAGTGCAATATATCTTTACAAAGAAAACCCTAAATGGGGTCATGAAGAATGAGACATGACTACGTAAAAAAGGAACTGGGAAGACTTTATGGGCAAAGAAACCAACTTTTATTAAGAAAAACAAAGGTGTGGTCTACAGTCCCCCCAGTACAGTCTGAGACCCCAAGATACAAAATTCACAGTTATTTATAAATTTCTTGATTCGTGTATGGTGAAAAAAAAAGGCTTGCTATTGCACAAATCAGGTCTCTTTCCCTTTTGTAGGCTCTTATGAAAAACAGGGTCCTTTCACATAAGAAGCTCAGGGCAAATTACTACATTTTAATATAAAAATTAATACAGAAGTAAAATTATTGTGGTCCCATGTTTAAGATACACACTTTATAATGATTTAGTTATACTTCTAAGGTTAACTAACACAGAAATTTCTCTGGGACTACATCATAGTTTGGTTATATACAGGTTTTGGTGGGTTTTTTTGGTTATTTTTTTAACCTGGGTCTATGTCTTTACTATAAGTCACACAGTTATTTCTTATGCTAATGATTAGAGCTGATAAAAGATTAGCAAGGCAATACAGAGCAAAGCACTCAAGGCATTGATTATTGATCATTTTCCTTTCAGCTGAAGAAAACTGACTGATGACTGAGCATTTATGTAGTGCTTAATATATGGCAGACACTGTGCCAAACACTTAACAAATATTATCTCATTTGATCCTTAGAACAACCCTTGGAGATAGGTTTTGTTATTATTATTCCCAATTTATTGTTGAGGAAACTGAAACAAAGAGTTTAAATGACTTGCCTCACACAACTAATAAGGGTATGAGGTTGGATTTCAACTTGGGTCCTCTTGACTTGAGGTATATCCACTGTACCACCAAGCTGCATCACATCTTCACAGTCACATGATGGACTTTAAAGATATAAGAAATACAAGATTCCACACTCTTTATTATTTGTCAATTTCTTTTTAAATGCATTTGCTATACTAGAGCATTGTATGGTTTTGGTGGCCCTTCCCCAACAGGGTATGAGTCATAGTTAAGCACAGTTAGGTGAGAATGATGGACTTGGAATCAAGAAGACCCAAAATCAAACCCTATGTCAGACACTAACTAGTTTTGAGAATCTGCACAAGTCTCTTCACCTTTCTCAGATGAAGCTTCCTAATCTTTAAAATAGGGATAACAATATTTACTTAATGGGATTGTTATAAAGATCAGTTGAGAGAATATGTTTATTTTGTAAACCTTAAAATATTGTATAACTATTAGCTGTTATTATATTTGTTATTACCACTATATTGCATAAGACTTTTATTTCTTAGATTGCCTTTATTCAGTATTCTACAATTGAAGATATATTCCACTGGTGATTGTATCTGAGAACAAAAAGGTACTGAATGTCATAAATTGCACATTTAATTTATTAAATTCAGTGAATATTTCAATGTGTACCCACCCTGTGTAATAAAATGTGAGTTCCTTTAGAGCAGGAACTGTTTGGAGTCTTATTTTTGTATCTCAATGCCTAAATATATAATAGGTGATTAACAAATACCAAATGGATGAATAGTTGGATGTATAGTTGAATACAAGACACTGACAGTTCTTAGAACATTGAAATTATAAACAGGCATTCCCCCTGTTAAGGAGCTCACAGTCTAATACTGGGCAAAAACAAATATACAAGTAATCATTTGGTGGCATGGGATAAGTGAAAACAGGCCTAGACAAAATTTTTTTAGACTTCTAAAGAGGTTGGGATAAGATTCAGTTGGCAGGCTTCATGAACTAAATCACATCTGAGCTGGATCTTGAAGGAAGAAGAGGATTGCAACAGGATTAGATATCAAAAAGTACATTCATGCATAACAGATGGATGACTTGTCCCAAAGTATGGAGACCTAAGAAGGTAGACTGAAATAGAGTCCTCTTAGTGGTGACAGCTACATATTAGACAGATAGGTGGCATGGCAGATAGAGTACAAGGCCTAGAGTCAGGAAAACTACTTCAGACACTTTCTTAGCTATGTGACCTTGGGCAAATCACTTTACCTTGATTTGTCTCAGTTTCCTCAACTATAAAATGGGCATAATAATAGCACCTACCTCCTGGGAATGTGGTGAGGATCAAGTGAGTCAATATTATAATTAATATTGTAAGGCTCTTAGCACAGTGAATGGCATATAGTAGACACTGTGAAAATAATGCTAGATATTATAATCATTAGTATAGAGATTCTTAACCTGGGGGTCCATGAACATTAAATAAGTATATACGTGTATGTGTGTATGTGTATATATGTATATATATATATATGTACGTATGTGTATATATGTACATATACACACAAATACACATATATAAATATTTTAATATAATTTATTACCTTCAGAATTCCATTTATACTCTGGTATACATTTGAAAGCATAACTCTGTGAAAAGCTTCATAGGCTTCATCAGAATCCTGAAGGTTACTGGACCACTGCACAAAGCAAGTTAAGAAACACTTCTTTAATGAATCTACTTCAAAGAATATGAACAACTGCATTATTTGATCATTCTTTAGTATTATATGGAAGCCCACTACAATTCCTAATAGGATTATCAAGAGGTTGTGTTATTGTTAGCAAATTAACATCTGCTTCTTAGTTCAGAAAAACACAAAAATCCTTGTTTGATATCATTTTCCCATAAGTCTTGCTGCCTCATTGGACTTTAGTATTTTTCCAGCACAAGTTTTGTGTCTTTAAATTATAAACTTTGAATAATCAAGCATTTATCAAGTTCCTACAATGTTCCAGGTACTGTCCTACATAATGATACAAAAATGGAAAAACCACGTGTACACAATTGTATAAAATATGGACAAAATTGTAAATACATTACAATTGTAAATACACTGCAATGTAATTTGATTGGGGAGAAAAATACAAGCATCAGGGCTATAAATATTATGTTCCTAGATAATCAACATAGAATAATCAGCTCTATTGATAGAAGTAGGTTCATTCTGAATAGAACAAAATGCTATTAGCTTGATGGCCTTTTACTTTGAGTTCCACTTCTGATTTAAACTGTGGCTTCCATTAAATTTCTTTTAAGCAAGATTTAGAAGCCTTGGTGGCACAGGGGAATCCTTTCTCTGCGTAACCCTGAAATTTCTTAATAAATGTTATGCATTAATGCCTTTTCAGTAAGCAATTTTCTGTCTCCCCATGATACTTCTCCAAATTGTTAACATTGTTCTGTATGTGAGGGAATTTTTTCCTCATCTTAGTAAACTGAATATGAATGAATGGGGTGGTCTTAAAAGCCCATAGCCATCCAGATGGCACAGAATGGCCTGTAAGCAGCATTTGATTATTATGTTATTAAGATGACTAAGTGATGGAAATTACATACTGCTCTGAAAATCTCTTTAGGCCAAAATCATAACTGTTAAAGAGCTGATATGGTTTCCTTTTGACCTATTTCCATACCTGCTTAAGAATAATTGTAAATGATAAATCTGAAGATTTGCATCATATATTATCCAACATATTAATACTAATAGTTTTATTTAATATAACTTTATTCTACATCCAAGTCATTTCTGCCTTGGAAGGGTGCCCAAATTGGCATAGTCCTCCATGATCTCCAATACAACTTTCTGTTCCACTTTGAACAAGAATACATTTTAATATATAATCTGGATTACCATTTTAAAGCTGAACAACCAAGTCATGTTCTTATTCTTTCCTGGACCACTCCCTTCACTCAAGGGACCACTTCCATTGATATTTTAATCCTTCCTCAATGTAGATGGGTGATTTCTCATTCCAATCACTTCTGCTTGGTGGTTAAAGAAACTACTGGTTATGGAATCAATAATCACATTTCTTTGGACTAGGGAAGATAATGATGGAAATAAGAGAGATATTCTTTGTTAAAAGGTTCAATATTTCCCAAAATCCACTTCCCTAAGAAAATATTGTCTCCAACTTTCCCTCAATTTTTCAAAGAGTTTTACCCCAGAGACTGGAAAAGGCTTAAGAGAAAAATATTTCTTAGTATTTCTACAGAAATTTTTACATGCATATACACACATATATATGTATACATACCTATATATAGTGTGTTTATAATTAATACATATAGTTTAAAATATATATGTAGTTCATATAACTAGATTTATATATATATAGTTATAGTTAAAATGCCTCCTTTTTAGTGTGTGTAATCTGGATATACTTCCAAATTATTCTGGTATTAATACGCAAAAAGAAAGGAATATACTTCTCAAAACATTGAGAATCTAAATATATTTAGATAAATATATAGTATAGGACATATAATACATATGCATACATATATAGTTTAAAAGCTTCCTTTTTAGTTTCTCTGTGTGTGTATATACATATAATCAGGATATACTTCCAAATCTATTCCGGTATTAAGTACCCAAAAAGAAAGGAATAAACTTCTCAAAAAAGTGTCTTAGCTAAAATAGCCCATCAATAGAATTTAGATTTAAATTATCAAATACAATTTATAGTAATTAAAATTTCATAAGGCTTTTATATCGAAGGAAAGGAAATAAATGTCACTGTCATTTTAAGAATTTCCATCTCACTGTGTGCAATACTGTCTTAAAATCATGAGAAACAAAATAATTACAATGATGACTATTATTAATATGGTTTTATAAAACCAAGTAAACATAAAGTTTATAAAAACAGTTTATGTTATTTCATTTTAAGCTCGAATCAAACCTGTAAGGAACACAGGATAGCTATCATTACACCCATTTTACAAATAGAGAAACTGAGGCTAAGAAGTTAAGTGACTTGCCTAAGTTCAGAGAAGTGTCAGAGGCAAAATTAAAAGCCAAATCTCTCCTGACCCCAACTCTAGTACTGTTTCTAACACATTGTCCTGCTTCAATATTTTGTAAGATTTCTTAGTGTCATAGATATTGTGCTGAACCATACCCTAAAAGATTTCTAGTTCAATATTTTCCATTTACAGATGAGGAAACCGAGATACAGAGAAGTTAAGTGACTTGACCAAGAGCATACAGGTCAAGTGGGTAAGCTGGGATTCAAAACTGTTTTCAGACTCTAATTCCAACAGTATTCCCACTGTACCATATTGGGGCCCCATATTGAGAGATTAATGGTGGACTATGCAAATAACCACAAGCTCGAAAACGTTACATTCACCTAGGCATAATTTGATGGCACACGGCAAAGTATTCTATGTGCACTACCAAGAAGCAGGTCCTTGTTATTCCAATAAAATAACAAAGTTCTCTGTTCTAATTTCTGATCCCAGGTGGCTGCTGACTTTTTTAGCTCAGCAAATTCACACCTCTTCACTTTTTCCCCTACACCCAACATTGTTAGGGATTAAAAAGATCAAAGGTGAGGCATACTCAAAGTTATTGGTGAAGAAAGGGTTTGCTTTCTAATGAAATGGGATTTTTCTTGCTTGCATTATTTGGAACTCTTGTCAGCCTGCTTCAGGAGCAAGAGAGTTGCTTCTAAAAAAGATTTCATATTTAAAAAGAATTTCTATTAGATGGCATTTGGTATAAAGGCAACATTTGGTTTCCTGTTTTAGTACCCACAAACTGCCAAGAGAATTTAAAAATAATAGCAAACAATATAACTAAAAGAGAATGAGAAAGAAAAGCAACTAATTTTGCCATAGGATCAATGTAAACAATCACGGTGAAAAATTCATATCCCACCTGACTCCCCCAAATGAAGTCCCAATAGCATTCCTGTGCTTCACTAGCAGGAGAATTATTCTAACAACTGCCTCATCTTTCTCCTTCATTTAACCAGTTTCCACACAGCTATTCTATCACTTTACCCACGAAAACAATGTTTTTCTCCTCTGGGGGCAGAAGAAGTGTAAATTAGAGGGTGGAATAAGGGATGTTTTCCTCTTGAATTGGTTTACATTCCACATATTTTACACAAAGTAATCTTCAATAATGGTAATTTCTAAGAAAAAAATAAACACATGTGTAGGAAAGAAAAGGGACTTATTCAGTTGTCAAATGATAAATAAACTCAAACAAACATATAATGGGTTCATAAGATCATAGATTTAGAGCTAGAAGGGAAATGAAGAGTTGTACAATCCATACTATTTTATAGATGGGGCAAACAAAAATCAAGAGTAGGGAATTGACTTGGCTAAAGTCCAAGTTGGTAAGAGGCAGAACCTGGATAATTTATAAAAGCTAGCATTTATTTAGCCTTTTAAGATTTTATGAAACTTTGGTTTCCTATATCATCTTCGCAACAACCCTAGGAAGTAGGTGCTATTATTATCCCAATTTTATAGAAGAGGAAAGTGAGGTAGACAGAAGTCAAATGACTTGCCCACAATTACATAGGTGGTGAATTCACCACCCTGATTCCAAATCCAGTAGTCTATCTACTAAACCCCGTAACCCCTAGGTCCTCCCACTCTAAAGTCACCTTGTTTTGTAGTGTCATTCTGCTTCATTGATATTGTATTTTGTTTCATGTTATCATTTTTTCTTATGAAAATTGAGCAAGTCACTTAACCCTGTTTGCCTCAGTTTCCTCATCTGTAAAATGAGCTGAAGAAGGAAATATTAACCCATTCTAGTATTTTTGCTTTTCAAATTTTCTTTAATTTTCTTAATCACTGGAAGTCATTAATGTTTCCATCCCAGATTAACTCCCTTGGTTTATGTTTCCCTTTTACTAATTTTTTTAAATTTTTTAGGAATGAATTTCCAGAGCAGTCCTTCTTTGCCACAAACTTTCCATTCTGCCTTCATTGAAACTTCTTAAGTACAAATTCTGCTCTTTAAAAGTTCAATATTTTTGGTTTTACTGCCCATTCTTCAAAGCTTCATCAACATTTTATACCCTGGAATATTATGATCCCTAAATCTAAAATGCTCTCTGGCATCAAACTTTCTCAGGATTGGATCCTTTCCAGTTACCCAGCCCAGAATAGCTCCAGACTTGGCTAACTGTTATATAGACTGGACTAAGGAGCAATCCTAGACTGATTCATGGACACAACTGTTTCTCTGAATTTCTTAACTCACTTTGACTGAAATACAGCCTCAATGATGTTCTTAGCCCATCTGGGAGGAATAATAGCCAAGGATAATTTTTCACATTTTATAATCTCCTTTAATCCAAAAAGGCATAGCTGAAATTTAAACTCCAATAGAATGTAAATTCCTTGAGGGTAAAGCCTTTTCAAAAAAAATCTTTACAGTTGAACTAAATTGAAAATGTTGTTAACTTGTATTTGTAGCACATGGGCTTCTGCACTTATTCATCAAACACTTGTCAGACTAGAAGATCAGGTCTCCAAGGAAAGGATAGCTATATTTCACCTCAGGGTTCTAGGTATAATCACTCACAAGCTCCCATCAAGTGTAATCAGCATAATTAATTACAAGTAATTTCTGTCCCAATATCATCTTCACCAGCTGGATTCTCTTAAGTATCAATCAATCAATCAGTCAATCAACATTTACTGCAAAGACATAGCAAAAACCATAATACAAAAACTTCTCAAACTAAGAGCCCATTCTTTTCTATCACCTCAGTCTCTGAGGTGGCCTCAAAGTGAGATTGGTGGCTACAAAAGCACCCCTTGAATTCAGCCTCAGTACCAAGTTTTCTTCTCAATATGGCATAACTGACAGATGAATAGCTTCCTTGCTTGTATAATGGAGTTTCTCAGTGGCCTGATCAATTTATTTCTGTGCCATGTCAAGCAGGTTAGCCATCAGGTCTGGCTCATTCCTGGGCTCAGCTCCTATATCTACAGGCAAACTCTCCTATAGGCTCTAATTGCAGAAATTTTACCAACATTTTGAAACTCACAAGAGTATAATTTGGACCACTTTGATATTGATTCATTTAAGATCAGGAAAGAAAGAACACAACAGATATACAAAAAGAGTAGTTCAAAGCATTTATGGTCACATGGCAGCCAGGTATGAGAGAAATAGGGCTTGAATCCTCCATGAACAAGAGGCCCATAAAGATTCTTCTTTCTCACTCAAAAGCCACCAGGGAAGAGATATAACATTTATTTCTTCAAACCCTCAGTATACACTCTCTCGCCATAGAATTTCTGTCTGCAAGACTCTCTACTGTTCACCCATTGATGAATTTCTCCTAAAACCTCCATTTTGTAAAGAAACTGAGACTGACATGCCTTCATACTCTTTCAGGTCCCACTCCAAATTTCTTCTAGAATTCAAAACCAGGCTGTGTATTTTCAACACACACACAGGCCACCTTTTCAACTCCCTTTTTATTGTCTTCCTGAGCTACTTGAGGGCAGGGACTTTCTTATTCCTTCTATGTATATCTCCAGTGCCTGACACGTAGTGAGCACCAGATAAATGCTCATTTCTTGCCTTTCTTCTTTTCTCCTCTGGCCCAGTAGTCAGATTAAAATGTTTATTATTACCACACAGTAAATGAACAGGAAACAGCCAGGATAATTTTGAATGCTCTGAAAAAGGGAAAGGGAGCCTCTAATATGTAAGCCTGGAAGCAAGTTCACCAAATCTCCAAATGAATGAGTACCTAGTATAGTATATTGTTCCTCTTTTAATGACTGGGCTTCCCTTGGCCTGCACCTCCCAATAAACATTCATTTATGCAAAGCATTTGAGTATGTAGCATGTGTCAGAACTTTAGTTCTGCTAACATGTAGCACAACTGTAAAATGCTCTGTTCTCTTCTAGCCCTCCTTGTTACCAGGCCCAAGCATTTTAATTAGAAGGAAAAATTCTCATAGCCAGTTTTATAATACAAGCCAACTGTGATTCACATATGGCATTTTACTTCACTGACAGCAATATTTATCTTCTGTATTGAGATATTACCAACAATTGCCAGTAATGATGGCACTAATAACACCTCATATTTCTATAGCACTTTAAGATTTGCAAAATATTTCACATTAAGCAATCAATCAACATTTATTACACACCTACTATGTGCCAAGCACTGTGGTAAATGCTAGGGACATAAAAAGAGGAAAAAGACACTTCCTGTTCTCAAGAAGCTTACTTACAATCTTGAGGTAAAAATAACATTCAAAAATATATACAGGATAAATAGAAATCTTTTTTTTGTTTTTGTTTTTTAATGGCATTTTATTTTTCCCCAGTTACATGTCAAGAAAATTTTTAACATTAATTTTAACAAGATTCTGAGTTCCAAATTTCTCTCCCTTCCTTCTCTCCTTCCTTCTTCTGAAAATGGTAGGCAGTTTGATAGAGTTTATACATGTGCTATCATGTAAAACTATTTCCATATTACTGACAGTTGTTAAAGAAATAACAGATTAAAATTTTAAAAAACTATGAGAAAGGATAAAGTAAGTGAAAAAAATGTGCTTCAATCTGCATTTAGAGTCTATCAGTTCTTCATCTGGATATGGGTAGGATTTTCCTTTGTGATTCCTGTATACTTGTCTTGATTCATTGTGTTGCTGAGAAGAGCTGAGTCATTCATCATTGATCATCTCATGATGTTACTGATACTATGTACAATGTTTCCTGGTTCTGCTCATTTCACTTTGCATCAGTCTTTCCAGGTTTCTCTGAAATCTGCCTGTTCATCATTTTTTATTGCACAATAGTATTCCATTACATTCATATACCATAGCTTGTTCAGCCATCCCCCAAGTGATGAGCATTCCCTCAATTTCCCATTGTTGGCCACCTGAATAGGGTTGATATACATATTTCTGTACAGTTTGGTCCTTTTCTCCTTTTTTTATGATCTCTTTGGGAGATCTCTTTGGGATCAAAGGGAATACACAGTTTGGTTGCCCTTTGGGCATAGTTCCAAATTGTTCTCCAGAATGGTTGAATCAGTTCACAACTCCACCAATCGTACATTGGTGTCCCAATTTTTCCACATCCTCTCCAACATTTATCATTTTCCTTTTTTGTCATATTAGCCATTCTGATAGGTATGAGGTGGCACCTCAGAGTTGTTTTAATTTGCATTTCTCTAGTCAAAAGTAATTTACAGCACATATTCATATGCTTATAGATAGCTTTGATTTCTTCATCTAAAAACTACCTATTCATATACTTTGACCATTTATCAAATGGGGAATGGCTTATATTCTTATAAATTTGACTCAGTTCTCTATATATTTGAGAAATGAGACCTTTTTCAGAGACACTTGTTGTAAAGATTATTTCCCAGTTTTCTGCTTTCCTTCTAATCTTGGTTGCATTGGTTTTATTTGTACAAAAGCTTTTTAATTTAATATAATCAAATTGTCTATTTCACATTTTGCAATGCTCTTTCTTGTTTCATCATGAATTCTTCCACTCCTCATCAGATAGACTATTCTTTGCTCTTCTAATTTGCTTATGGTGTCACCCTTTATGTCTAAATCATGCCAAAGGTCTATCATGTCTAAGTTCTCTAATATTTTATTTATATCCTTAATTCCTTGTTTATTTTTTGGTTGGATTAATCTAGTTCTATGAGGTGACAGTTGAGGTCCCCCAATAGTAAAGTTTTGCTGTTCATTTCTTCCTATAACTCATTTAACATTTTCCTTCAAGAATTTGGAAGCTATACCTTTTGGTACATATATGTTTAGTACTGGTATTGTTTCATTGTCAATGGTACCCTTTAGCAAGATGTAATTTCCTTCCTTATCTCTTTTAACTAGGTCTATGTTTGTTTTTATTTGTCTAAAACCAGAATTTCTACTCCTGCTTTTTTTATTTTATCATCAACTGAAGGATAATAGATTCTGTTCTAGCCCCTTACCTTTACTCTGGGTGTGTCTGTAGTGGCAGAGGGGGGAGAGAGAGCATTTCAGGTATGGGGAAAGCTAGAGAAAATATGATTAGCCAAGAGATGGAGTGTTTTGTTCATGGAATAGCCAGGAAGCCAATGCCACTCGTTGGAAGAATACCTGTTGGGGAATAAGATGTAAAAAGACTGGCAAGGTAGGACTGCTCCAGGTTATGGAAGACTGTTGCACAGAGCATTTGATACTGGAGGCAATAGGAAGACACTGGAATTTATTGAGTTGAGGATGACAAGATTGAACTTTGCTTTAGAAAAAAATCACTTTAATGAGTGAATAGATAATGGATATGTGGGAAGAGACTTGAGACAGGCAAAAGGTCCTTGAAAAATCCTTGTGAAGTAATTGCTACAGGTATTATTATTCCCATTTACAAATTAAGAAAAGGACTCTTAGAAAGTTTATGTTTTGCCTAGAATTACGCAGGTTGTATCTGATGCTTACTTTATGCCCAATTCAACCTGATTCTAAGGCCAGTTCAAGATAGTGATTAGGGCTGCATATATTTATTTGAGACTCATTTGTGTAGAGGTGATGATTAAACTCAGGTGATTAGATCACCATGTGAAATATCTAGAGGGAATAGAAAAGTGGGCCTACAACAAATATTTGGGGGACACTCACAGTTCATGTGCATGGTGTTAATTAAAAACCAGAAAATGAGATTTCAAAATAGTAGTCCAGCAGGTGAAAGGAGAACCAAGAGACAGCAGTGTCATGTAAACCTAGAGGGGTATGCAGGTATAGATGACTGACAATGTCAAATGCTGTAGAGATATCAAGAAGAATGAGGAATGGGAAAAGGCCATTGGATTTGGGAATAGATCACTAGTAGGTTCACTTGGGCAAAGAAGGCAGTACAGGCTAGTTGGTCTATACTAATATTTTGAAGTCAAGTCAAATCAAGTCAACAAGCATTTATTCAATGCCTACTATGTACTAGACATTGAGCTAATCTTTGAGTATACCCATACTAGTTTTATTTGTTCATTGTTTTTTAAACTTTCAGTTATACTATTCTCTACTTTTATTTTCAGGAATTTCTATTTTGGTGTTTAATTGAAGATGTTTTATTTGTTCTTTTTGTAGATTGTTTTAGTTTCATGCCCAATTTATTGATCTGCTCTTGCTCTCTTTTTACTGATGTAAGTGTTTAGAGATATAATTTTCTTCTAAGTAGTGCTTTGGCTGCATCACATACATTTTATTTTGTTATATTGTTGTTATTATCTTTAATGAAATTATTGATTATTTCTATGATTTGTTCTTTGAACCATTCAGTCTTTAGTGTTAGATTATTTAGTTCCCAGATTATTATTAATCTATGCTTCAAAGATATTTTATTCAATGTCATTTTTATTGCATTATGATCCAAAAAAGGTGCATTTAATGTTTCTGCTTTCCTGTATTAGTTTGTGAGATTTTTATGTCCTAATAAATGGCCAGTTTTGTGAAGGTAACATACAATCTGAGAAATAAATATACTTTCCGTTCCCATTCAGTGCTCTCCAGAGGCCTGTCATGTCTAAGTTTTCTAAAATTCTAAGCATCTCCATAATTTATTTTGTCTTTATTTTATAGTAAGAATTATATAGGTCTTTGGGTAATAAAATTGAAGTCTCCCACCAGTATACTTTTACTATTTCCTCCCAATTTTTTTTAAGAATTTGGATACTATGACATTTGGTACATGTATGACCAATATTGATATTAATTCATTGTCTATGGCACCTTTTAGCAAAATGCAGTTTCCCTGATTATCTCCTTTAATTAGGTCTATTTTTACTTTTACTTTGTCTGAGACTATTGTTAACACTTGATATTATTGTGCTTCAGCTGAAGCACAATAGATTCTGTTCCAGCCCATTATTTTAACTCTGTGCATGTCTGTTTCAAGTGTATATCTTGTAAACATATTGTTGGATTTGGATTTCTAATCCATTCTACTATCTCTTCCTTTTTTTATGAGTGAATTCATCCCATCCAAATTCGTAGTTATGATCATTATCTGTATTTCCCTCCATCCTATCTTCATTATCCTTCTTTTATATCCTCCTCAAAAGTTTGTTTGCTTCGGACCACTGCTTTCCTTTATATACCATCCCTTTTTTAATTTTCCTCCCTTCTCTTAGCCTATTCCTCCCCTATATCTCTTTTGGGTAAAATGGATTTCTGTACTCTACTCTGTGTGTGTAAACATATGTATAATCTTCCCTCCTTGAATCAGTTCAGATGATTCTAAGGTTCAAGTGTTGCCCACTCCCTCCCCCAATTTCCCCTTTCTTGTAATAACTCTTCCTGGAATGTCTCTTTCATATGAGATGATTTTCTCTATTCTTTCCTTCCTTCCTCTTTCTCCCAGTACACCCCTCTTTCTCACTCTTTTATTCTTCTTTTGGTAGCATACTAATATCATGGACTCACACTTTTGCCTTCTGTCTAAGTAGATTCCTTTTTACTATGCTAATGATAATAAAGTTCTTAAAGATTACATATATCATCTTCCTATTTAGGAATGTAATCACTTTAAACTTGCTAAGCCCCTTATGAGTTTTTACTCATTTTGACCAGTGTATGCTTCTCTTAACTCTTGTGTTTAAATGTTAATTTTTATTTCACTCTGGTCTTTTCATCAGGTAAAGCTTGAAAGTCCTCTATGTTATTAAACACACAAAGAGAGACACATACGCACGTAGAATTATACACAGATTTTCTGAGTAGGTTACTGGTGGTTGTAATCCTAGCTTGTTTGCCTTCTGGACTATCAAATTCTAAACCCTTCGCTCCTTTATGATGGTAGCTACTAATATTCTGTGATCTTGACTGTGGCTACATTGTATTGGATTCTTTCTTTCTGATTGCTTGCAGTATTTATTCTTTTATCTGGGAGCTCTGGAATTTGACTATAATATTATTGAGAGTTTTCATTTTGAGATTTTTTTTCAGGAGGTGACTAGTGCATTCTTTCAATTTCAAACTTTCTCTCTGGTTCTAAGATATCTAAGATCTGGTTCAAAGATAATCCAATGTCTTCCTATTGCCTCTAGGATCAAATTATCTGTATGGCAATTCTCCATAACCTGGAGCAATCCTACCTTGACTTTTTACATCTTTTTCCCCAACAGGTACTCTTCCAATCAGTGACACTGGCCTCCCGGCTATTTCATGAACTTTATAATTTCATGAGATAGGATGTCTAAGCTCTTTTTGTTGTTGTTGTTCATAGCTTTGTGGTAGCCTAATAAATCTTAAATTAACTCTCCACAATCTATTTTCCAGGTCAGTTATTTTTCTTATGAGATATTTCATGATTTATTCTTTTTTCAGTCTTTTGACTTTGTTTTATTGTTTCATGACAGGAAGACATAATGTGTTCTACTTGACCAATTCTAATTTTATTTTTTTTTATAAATTTCATTATTTATTTTAAACTTAAATAAAAAATGAGAAAAAAACACATTGCCTTGTACACAACAGAACATAAGAGAGGATTCAATATAAAACAATAAATTTCCATTTCAAGGAAACCTTTATAATAAATACTACACATTGTTTTCAAAGCTGCTCAGTTTTTCTTTGCTTCCTTGTAAATTTTATTTTGTTCTCTGTTGCACACTTTTTATTTTATTTTCCCCTCCCTCTTTTCAACCCCACCCTAATGAAGACTTCAATCAATCATGGATATATATACATACACACACACACACACACACACACACACACACACACATACATACACACGTACACACATATACATCCATACATATAGTTATAAACATACATATATACTCATACACATATATGTAAGGCTGTACTATGCTTATTTACACTTGTCATTGTTTCTCGGAAGGTGGATAGCATCTTCCTTCCTAAGTACAACTCTTTCCATGTTTTTCTAAATCAACGAGCTCATCATTTCTTATAGCACAGCAATATTCCAACCTAATCACATCCTGAGAGATTATCTATGAAAGTTTTTTTCCCCAATTTCCTGTATTCCTTCTATTCTTGACTGCATAGGTTTTATTTATACAAGAAAATTTTAATTTAAAATAATTTAAATTATCCATTTTATACTTCAACAATGCTCTCACCTTGTGCTCTCACGATTTAAGGCCTGATATTGCTGAATCTGCTTCCTTTACATGTTTTTCCTCTGGTTTCTTTGAATACCCTGACCTTTTGTTTTTCCATATGAACTTTATTATTTTTTCTAACTTGGTAAGTTTTTTTGTTTAGTAATTTAATTGGGATGATGGCATGGAATAAGTAGATTAGTTAGGTAAAATTATTATTTTTTATATTGGCTTTACCTACCTATGAACAACACATGTTATTTCAATTATTTAGATCTGACTTTATTTGTATATAAAGTGTTTTATGTTTATGTTCATATAGTTACTGTGCCTGTTTTTGGCAATTATGTTATCAGGTATTTTATACTTTCTAGTTATTTTAAATGGTCTAAAACAATATTAAATAATATTGGTGACACATAGCATAGTTTCCCTGTTTTTCACTTTTGATTAAATCTATTTTAGCTTTAACTTTGTCTGAGATGGTGATTACTACCCCTGCTTTTTTACATAATAAATTCTACTCTTGGCCTTTATCTTTGTGTGTATCTCTCATTTTTATAATGTTCCTGATAGCAACACTGTTAAATTGAATTTTTAATCTGCTATCAGTTTCCATTTATGGGTAAATTCATCCCAGTCACATTCTAAGCTATAATTATTTGTTGTGTATTTTCCTCCTTCCTATTTTTCCTTACTATCCTTTTTACCCTATTCCTATCCCTTCTCACTCCTCTGCTTTACTCCTATCTACTACTTTGCCCTACTGCTCCTTAACCTACTCACCCCTCCAAGAGTCCCTCCCTTATCTTCTCTTTTTTCTTTTTTTAAATTAACTTATTTTGATTTATCCATAAATATCCACTTCCATAAGCTTTTGAGTTTTAAATATTTCACTCCCTTCCTCCCCACCCCCTCTCCAAGACAGCGTTCAATCTGATATAGGCTATACATATACATTCCTATTAAACATATTTTCACATTAGTGATGTTGTAAGTAAGAATTAGAACCAACAGTAGGAACCAGCAGAAAGAGGAAACAAAACACAACAGAAGAAAAATAATAGCAAATACTATGCTTCCATCTGCATTCAAGCTCCATAGTTCTTTCTTTGGATGTAGATAGCATTTTCCATCATGAGGCCTTTGGAGATGTCTTAGATCCTTGTATTGCTGAGGAGGGTTAAGTCTATCAATACTAGTCATAAAAAAGTATATTCCTTTCTATCCCCATTCAACCTTTTCCAGAGCTCTACCACACCCAAATTTTCCGATATTCTATTCACCTCCTTAATTTCTCACTTGCTTATTCTGTGGTTAGATCTATCTACTTCAGAGAGGGGGAGATTGAGGTCCCCCACTAGTATAGTATTTTTTTTTTCAGACAAAGACAAGTTTTATTACAACATCCATCATATTGGGCAGACTCTCAAGGAGTCCGAATGTTAGTGAGCTATTGGCTAGATTTTAAGAATCTAAGCAGTGGCTAGATTTTAAGAATCTGTGCACCTTAATGGAGACAAGATGGACCTTATATACAGAAAGACTGTGGGAAGGATCTAGGAGTGGCCAAGTGGTTTGGAGTGACTGGAGGAGGGGTCTAAGGAAGATCTGAATGGGAGTGGCCAGTAAGCTGGGGTGAACAGAACTCCTGGGACTTGGACCATGTGACCAAGGGAGAATGGAGGATAGCTAGAATTAATTGTGGGAAATGGCCATAGGGAGGTAAAACAACAGAGGGCTAGACTAGGTTAAGGGTAGATTGGGTGTAGCCACAATGAAAGGCCAGTAGATGGGATTATAGCTTCAGGAGAAAGCCAGAGATTTGGCCATGTGAGAAAGTTCAGGGTTTTTCCTTTTTGGGGTCTAGATCCCGTCCTCATCATTTCCCCCTCAAACAAATGGGACCCAAATTCTTTTGGGAAAAGGGACGAAGGTCTCAGCTTCTGAACCTGCTTCCTGCTGGCAAAGGGCATATAGCTGTCCCTGCCTTGAGGGGATCCCAAAGAGGAGGTTGACTGGAACCAAGCACAGGCTGCATCCAGGGAATGATGGGGAACATTGGCTAGTATCCACTGTTTGCTATCAATTGTAGGTGAATGGCCTGTAGTCTGGAAGACACAAATCTGACAGAAAAGCCTGCATGGCCCAGATATGACAAGATAAAAACATCCTTAGTTTGGATTCAGATAATTCAGTTTCCCAACCGTGCAGTATCAAATCTACCTCATAGCCAGACTTAGGAATATCAAGGTGGGTAACATTCCTTTTCAAAGGAATATAATGGGGAAACTGAGCCAGGAGGATCCCATCTTAGATTGAAGCTAAAATCGTCCTCTCAGTTTCTCCCAATGCTGACTTCCCACCAGTATCACATTCTCTGAGGGCTTGTGGCATTTCTCTCAGATGATGGATTGTTGATTATCAATGGATTATGACCCATCAGACAACTCAAAATAAAATCCTATGAGCTTTTACCTCAAACAGCAAGTTTTCCTAATCACAACTTAGGAAAAACTTTTCCAGGATTTACATCTCAAACTTAAATTTGTCCTGGTGGAAAAAGCCAATCATTAGAGATTTCTATAAAATTCTCAACAAGCCATAACCCAAACAAGCTTGGCTCCACTAGTATAGCCTTGCTGTCCATCTCCTCCACTATCTCCCTGAACCTCTTCTCCAAGAATCTGGATGCCACGCCACTTGGTGCATATATGTTTAGTAATGATATTACTTCATTGTCTATGCTGCCTTCCAGCACCTTCCAGTCTCCTTCCCCATCTCTTTCCATAAGATCTATTTTTGCCTCTGCTTGGTCTGAGATCAGGACTGCCACCCCTGCTTTTCTTACTTCAGCTGAAGCATAATATATTCTCCTCTAGTCTTTTACCTCTACCCTGTGTGTGTCCCTCTGCCCCAAATATGTTTCCTGTAAACAACACATTGCAGGATCATGTTTTTTAATCCATTCTGAATTCTACTTCCATTCTATGGGAGAGTTCATCCCATTCACACCACAGCCATGATTATTATCTATGTCTTTCTCTCCATCCTTCCCCTCCAGTTTGTGCTTTTCTTTCTCCCCTCTCCTCTTCCCTCCTCACTAGTGTTTTGCTTTTGACCATGGCCTCCCTCAGTCCCCCCTCCCTTCTATTAGCCCCCTCCCTTTTCTTCCCCTTTACCCTCACTACTTTTTTCCTCCCTTCTATCTCCCCTCCCTTTTCTTTTTCCTTTCCCCTCCTACTGCCTATAGGGCAAGTTAGATTTTTATACCTAATAGATTATGTTATTAATGTTATTGTGTTATTCTTCCCTTCTTGAGCCAAATCTGATGAGAGTAAGGTTCAAACAACACTCATTTCTCTCCCTTCTTTCCCTCTGTTATAATAGGTTTTTGTGCCTTTTCCTGTAATGTAATTTACCCTTATCTGCCTCCTCCTTTCCTTTTCTTTAAGTGTATTTTCTTAGATCAGATTAATCCACTTACTTGATCCATTTAACCCACCTGATTAGATTTTTTTTGTCATTACATCAAAGTCAACTTATATCCACCCCCTTTATATATACCCCTTTTACATGGTGTAATAACAATACAGTTCTCAAGAGTTATAAGTGTCATCTTCCCTTGTAGGGATGTAAACAGTTTGCCCTTATTAATAACATGATGCTTCTTTCTGTCCCATTTACCTTTTTATGTCTCTCTTGAGTCTTATATTTGAAGATCAAATTTTCTGTTGAGCTCTGGTCTTTCTATCAGGAAGGTTTGGAAGTCCCCTATTTCATTGAATATCCATCTCCTCCCCTGAAAGATCATGCTCATTTTTGCTGGGTAGTTGATCCTTGGTCATAATCCAAGCTCCTTTGCCTTATGGAATATCATATTCTACGCCCTTTGGTCTTTTAATGCAGAAGCTGCAAAGTCCTACATAATCTTGACTATGGTTCCATGATATTTAAATTGTTTCTTTCTGGCTGCTTGCAGTATTTTCTCTTTGACCTGGTAATTTTGGAATTTGGCTGCTATATTCCTTGGCGTTTTCAATTTGGGATCTCTTTCAGGAGGTGATTGGTGGATTCTTTCTATGGCTATTTTGCCCTCTGGTTCTAGGAAGTCAGGGCAGTTTTACTTTATTATTTCCTGAAAGATGATGTCCAGGCTCTTTTTTTTCATTGTGATTTTCAGGTAGACCAATAATTTTTAAATTGTCTCTCCTGGACTGATTTTCCAGGTCAGTTGTTTTACCAATGAAGTAGTTTATGTTTTCATCTATTTTTTCATTCTTTTGTTTCTGTTTGACTCATTCTTGCTCTGTCATAGAGTCAATAGCTTCCATTTGCCCAATTCTAATTTTTAACAAATTGTTTTCTTCTATTAGATTTTGTGCCTTCTTCCTCATTTGGCCAATTGTATTTTTTAAGGACTTATTTTCTACAGCTAATTTTTGTCCTTCTTTTCCAAGCTATTGACTCTCTCTTGCATACATCTCATTTCTTTTCCCATTTTTCTTCTACCTTTCTCATTAGAATTTTAAAATCCTTCTTGAGCTCTTCTAAGAAGGTTTTTTGGGTTTCAGACCAGTTCATATTCCCTTATGAGGTTCCAGATGTGGGTTTGTTGAAGATGTTGTCCTCTTCAGAATTTCTGCCTTGATCTTCACTCTTACCATAATGAGAATCTTTTTGTTTTGGTTTGGTTTTTTTTGCTCATGATGTTTGCTTATTTCCTGTCCTTTAAAGAGATTGAGCTCTCCTGCTGGGGAGCAGAGGGCACTGACCCAACCTTCTTGTGTTGGGAGCCTAGGGCCTGGTCACTGGCTTTGTGTGCTAGGGCCTCCAATGTTGGCAGTTGGAGGCTATAGGGTTCTGGCAGCTTACCTGGTGTTGGGCTGGAATCAGCAACACTGAGACTCTAGGAGTAGGATTGAGTAGTGTGGCCCCTGGAGATTTCTTGCTCACCTGGCCCTTTCCTTCCTCTTGCTTTCTTCAGCTTCTTTCAGATGGATGTTGCAGGGTGTTTATGTGCCTGGGGCCTCTTAGAGTGCTGCTTCTCTTAGTTTTGCCGAGGCACTGGGAGAACTGGTTGCTGTAGAATGCCAAGGCACATGGTGGTTTTCCAAGCTGGTTTCCACTGTCTCCCCTGACCTCAGTGGGGCACTTGGGGGTGCTGGTGTTTGCCTACTCCACCACCAGGATCTCTTCCTGGTATACTGAGGTAGGACTTTCTGCTAGCTTGCTAGGATGCCTCCCTTTCAGTACTGCTCCCCATCCCCCAGGGCAAGAGGGGCCTTTCCCATTGATCCCTCAAGGTACCTGGGTTCTGGACTGCTGCACCCTGTCTTTCTTCTGGTTCAGCTGTTCCAGGGTTTTTCCTGGGGTAATATTTTCTGGGCTTAATAAGGGAGGGTAAGAGCAACTTTCTTCTTACTCCACTATCTTGGCTCCCCCATCCCTTATCTTCTCCCCCAGACCCATCCCCTTACCCTCTTTCTTTCTGTATTTAGAAGACTTTTATACATTTCTAAATATATATGCTGTTCCCTCTTTAACCCATTCTCAATCAGAGTAAGGTTCCATCACTACCCACCCTCCCTCCTACTAGCTCCTTCTGTATCAATTTTTTCTTTTATGCCTCATTTGTATGGGATAATTACTCAGTCTTTCTCTCCCTATACAGTTTTGCATCTCTTCCTAATCAGGTATTTAGTACTCTTACCATCCTAATACTTATTTACTGCTGCCTCTTAGTGACACTGTCACCACCACTCAAAGCCAATGCTGCTTCCACAATGCTATACTTCCCTCTGGTTCACTCCTTAGTACCTGCAGAACTCTTTGTCTTTCTAAGTTGCTCTGGGCTGAAAATAGGACTCAAAATGACATTTTCTTGGTTTCCTGTTCAAAATTAAGTAGTTTTAAATATTTTAAGTTGTTGTAGAGGGGGATGAGTTGGGAGAGCTTGACAAAAAATGCTAACTTCTCTCCTTGATCTCTTCTCCAAAATAACTTTCTAATATCACACAAAACTATCTCTTATGTATCTTAACACTATCATTCTCAGTAGACTACAATGATTTCTTGAGCTATTTCCCACATTTTTCTTGCCTTTAATGCCTCCATTAATTAGAGAATAAATTCTACAAATTTAATTTTAAGTTCAACACTAATTAGCTGAATCCATACCCTTATTGGCACAACTGATTCAGGAATCTTAGGATAATACGAGTGCTTTAGAATTGGAGAGTAGCAAGGAAGATAAGTGGTTGCCATAAAAAGTTATTTGAGCCAGATATATGATCAACTTATCCATCATGCACTCATCTTTCCCTATGATCCAGTTATAATATTATACCCAAAAACACTATTCTAGAAGCTGGATTTCCCACTTCTCTTATTCTCTTACATTTTAGCACTTCAAAGAAATTCTGGTAATCACTTGATCTAGCCATTAGAATTACACATGTGCAAATATCTGTTTATATTCCTCATCTCTCTACAGGAAGAACCTGCTATTCCCTCAGCCAAGTACTTGCCTAATAAACAACAAACCCCCAGCATTCCCCCTGCTGAACACAATACTGAAAAAGATATGCTCTGCTCTTATAATAGCTTTTCTGAGAAAGTAGCAGTAATTCAAAATTATATCCTTCCCTTCAGTAATCATATTTCTTGTCTAATATATGTAAGGTTTACAACTCTGATGACAGCAGAATTTACCAATACCATTGCTTTCTAAACAAGACTGGAATTGGCTAGGATCAAAGAACACTGAGGAAGCAAAAGTCTTTAACTGAATTGGAGATGAGATGTCCAAGGTCCTTTCAAAATGTCTTTTTACTACTCAATTCCTGCTTACAATTTCCCTCACATATATCACTTAACTTTTGAGTCTATAAATGGGTTTAATAATCCTCGTTCCCTTTGTCAGTCATAGAGGTGCTGTAGACATGAGTTTGGTAATGTTTGTAATGCATGTAAGACTTCCTGGATATCATGGGTCAAATCTATATCAGGTTTTAGGATTCTGTTAATTTTGACAAAAAGAAAGATTCCCCCTTGTTTAACACTATAGATATGTGTATTTGGAGAAGAGGAAAAAAACTTGCTTGTTATTTCATTTTAACCCAAGTTTAATCTAGCACAAATGTCCTTTAAAAATATCAGTATGTGAGGAGATAGTGGACAGGGATATAACCCACACTTTCAGTGATATTGGAAACTCCTGAATAATAAAACTCCCTGAACCTATGCAGATTGGCAAATTCTCTGCAACATATAGTCTTAGAAAGTTGCCTAGAGCACTGAGAAGTTAAAGGTTGTACTTTGCCAAAGGTCACATAACCCATGAATAGCCTGACAATCTTAAAGTTACATCCTCCCTGAGAATAACTAGTGTTTATAAAATGTTTTAAGGTTTTCAAAGCATTTTGTGTGTTATCTCATTTGATTCTCACAACTCTTTGTGGTAGATGCTGATATAATTCTCATTTTTCAGATGTGGAAACTGAACCTGAGAGAGGCTAAGTGATTTGCACAGGATCACACAGCAAGCAAGTGTCTGAGGCAGGATTTGAACTTATGTCTTCCTAATTCCAAGTCCAGTGTTCTCTCCAGTACTGTGTACTTTCCTCTGACCTGTTTTCAGTTCCAATGTTTACTCTTTAGTCTCTGAACCAATATTTTCGATGGTAGTGATTAGCTTTTTTAATCTCTATGGAGGCAGTGTGGTACAGATTGAAGAACACTGAATCAGGGTCAAATCCTTTCTTAGACACTTGCTACCTGTGTCACTTGGGCAAGTTACTTAACCTACATATGTTGTAGTTTCCTCATCTGTAAAATGAGAGGGCTTGACTTGATGGGCTCCAAGGTTGCTTCCATTTCTATGTCTATGATATTAGTGACACTAAAGAATTAAAATATTTCAGATATATACATTCCTTCCTCTACTTTTAATTTTTTTTATTTACTTTGGTTTTTAATTTATAGAATAAGACAACCATTTCCATAAAATAATATAATTAGAAAGTCATTACATGTGAAACTGCAAATCTATTATGTACAACTTGCTATTCCTTTAAAATATATAATAAAGTCATCGTGTAAATTCTTTCTCTTTTTAATTTTTAAATCTTTACCTGTGATTTTACTGATATAGAGTGCTGCAAAGGAGGGCATTCCTTCCTTCTTTGCAGACTGAGAACTTTTCTGCAGCCAATAGTCTTGCAAGGTTGTCTGAGAGACTAAATAATTTTCCCAGGGTTCAACATCATTCTCCAAATCAGACCTAATATCAATGTATTAAGAATGTAATTTGCAGTAGTTCAGGGGTTCACAAATGTAAATAAGCCCCCATATAATATTACCTTGTCTTTATGAAGAACTAAGCAGCTAGGTGATGCAATGGATGAATTGTTGGTTCTAGAGTGAGGAAGCCCTAAGTTCAAATCAAGTCTCAGAAACTTACTAGCTGTGAGACCCTGGGTAAGTCACTTAACCTCCCTTTGCCTTAGTTTCCACATCTGTACAATGGCGGTAATAATAGTACCTACTCTCAGGATTTTTGTGAGGACCAAATGAGATAATAATTGTAAAGCACTTAGCACAGTGTTTGGAACATAGTAATGCTATATAAACGTTAGCTACTAGCTATTCTGAAATATTTTTAAAAACACACAAAAAATCTTATACATTATTTCATTTCAGTCTCACAAAGATCCTATGAGGATGACAGATGGTTATTATATTCATCAGATAAGAGGAAATTTGATAGAGAAGTTGTTACTTCTCAAAAGTCACACAACTAATTGGAGAGAGTGGCAAAAGTGGAACCCATATCAGTCAGTCAGTAAATAATCTTTAATTAAACACCTAGGTGGTAGGCATTCTGCAGATTTTCTGAATCTGAGACTTGTGCTCCTTCTATTCTACTAGGCTAATGCCCAAACAAATCAGAGTTGTTTTTTCACTGTTCTGCAATTGTAATATGTTATATCTCCTAAACTCAGTAATAAGTCTTAAAGTGACCTATTTGAAATGCTAATTCACTCTCTAAACATCTTTCAAATTAATTATTACTAAAGCACAGTCCAAACCCTGTTACTCACTCTTCTCTCTGGGATAAAATACTTCTCCTTGTTCCCCTTCCCCCTCCTCCTCTTCCTCCCAATCCTCCCCAATCTCCCCATCCTCCTCCTTCTTCTTCTCCTCCTCCTCCTCCTCCTTCTCCTCCCCCTTCTTCTTCTTCTTCTTCTTCTTCTTCTTCTT
>NW_020949613.1:7972170-7973761 GCF_900497805.2 Vombatus ursinus | reverse complement strand
CTTCTTCCTCTTCTTCTCCTTCTTCCTCTTCTTCCTCTTCTCCTCCCCCTCTAACCCACATGCTAAGAGGGGCCCATGCGTTGCCTAGGCATGTCCCTATGAGGATCAAAGGGAAACAAAATAGACTTCTCTAACGTCTTCTTCACACCAACCTTCTCCAAGGGAGACTTTTATTCCTGCAAGGAAGTAAAACAAGAGGTTGGGGCCTGAGGCCACTAATATGCACTCCTGAGAGAGGTAGGGTACTGATTTTAAAATATATGTATATGCTGTCTTAAATACAGTTCATCTAGGGGATTAATCGGGTTGTATTTAACTTCTGATCACTTTGTCATTTGGGGGAAGGAGAAACTTTTCCCACCTCATATCAGTTGCATAATAAACACACATAGCAAATAGCAAAGATACCTTTTTATCCAAATCATATCAAAACATAAATCAGAGGTTTACATAGGATAATATATACCAGATAATACAGAGTGAAAGAGCTCTCATATGGAGAGAGAGAGATAACTCAGCTTAACCAAGAGACAGCGTCCTAGATCTCACCCAAGGGATAACTCTCTAAAATCTCTAGAGTAGCAAGCTGGAAATGGGAACATGATGGAGACTGTGTGTTCCTCCCACATCTTCCCAGAGCCTTTTCCTTCAGAAACCTGAAATAGTGTTGGCTTCTTCCATCTTCTCCCTCAAAGTATGAAGCCAACTTGAGACCCAAAGAAAACTTGAAGCTTGACTGGTCCAAAAGGAGAGGGACTGCTGAAAACTGAAGCTTTCTGTCTCTTGCCATCTCTTCCTTACCCAAACATAGACATGGCCTTCATCTCCATCAATAAGGAGAGACTCCCGTACCAATCGGCTTTGAGACTTATTTAGTTTAGGATTTAAAACCTTTCACAATTTGGCTCCAGTCTAAATTAAAGCCTTATTTCTCATTATCTTCTCTTCCCTGGCCCCCTCTACACACACACATACACACACACACACACACACACACACACACACACACACTACATTATAACCAAAATTATCTGTTGACTGTTACTCATATGCTTGTGCCTAAAACACCCTCCCTCTTCACCTCTGTCTCTTAGAATCTCTGTCCCTTTTCTGGACTATGTCCAAGGACTATTTCCTACACAAGTCCTTCCCCAATTCCATTAGTGTTCTTCCTGCCAAAATTGCTTTGTATTTACTTTGTATTTGTATACATATATCACCCACTTGAGTAGAATGCTCTTTGGTGATTGGGGCTATTTTGTCTTTGTCCTTGTGTCCTTAGCCTTACCACAGTGCCTTGAACTTAGCAGATAATTAATAAATGCTTGTGGATATTAACAACATTGAACTGAATAAACAAGAATAATTTTAGACTTTAACAATTTTTTTTGCTAAAATACATGCATATTATTTCTGTTAGAGTACTTTATTTCCTATATTACCCCCCAAAATCCCCTACATATAAATTTCTAGCCTATAAATTACTTTGAAGATGAGAGAGGAGAAAGAACCATAGATCTCTGATGTACTTAATGACGCTGTGGAAGTAATGTTCACAGTAGTGGAGAAGATAGCCAATTAATGGCTTTTG
>NW_020949613.1:7883207-7972160 GCF_900497805.2 Vombatus ursinus | reverse complement strand
CTTTCTGTACTTTACCTAAATGTATCTATATATACCTACATACATGCAAACATACATATATAGTGAATTACTCCCAATTTTCTGTTTAAGATATAGTTTTTGAATATGTATCACGTATGTGTATGTGTGTATATTAAGTAGTTTACATCTGCATCAGTAAGTTTAATTTGTGAAAATGATATAGTTCATGAAACCATGATTAAATACTTCAGATATAATTAATGAATGACACAACTATTTGAATTGTCATGCTATTCAACAGTCATTAAATTTGGGAAATCTAGTTTCATCAGATATTCTGTCCAATGAAGAATGCTGCCTTCATGACAATGTCTTACATTTGTTCTTGGGTATGCTTTAGGATTTGGTATATCTGAATTATCAACAATATTTTTAAACCTTAAATGTGATGCCTAGAACTCTGCCAAAATAAAATATTCAACAAGATGTTCTATCTTCAACTAAAGTCATGTAATAGTTATAAAAGATTAATTCACTGCTGAACTGTGCTTAATGAAAAAGTGAAAGTAAGCACTACAATACAAAATTACAAAATCAAGTTTTAGAACATTGTATTTTTGGTCTCCAAGAGGATGTATTTACAGAATGTATACATAGATCACTTTTCATATAAATATATATCATGTGTGTTTATATCTATATCTTTATATCATCTATTTATGTAATTGTGATCTGGTCATATGATTTCATAAGTATAGAAGTTTTCAATGGGGACTTTATGTGTGTGTAAATATGTGTGTATATGAACATATTTGTACACATCATGCCTATTTGTATATACATATATGAATACATTGCACACACAATGCCTATTTACACATGTATTTGTACACATACTACTTATTCATATAGGCATATGAATAATGTCTATGCATATTTGAGTAGACATATAATTTTATAACTACCCTCACTAATGCAAACTCTAGTATATCTATGTTTTCTAAGACCAATGGATTCTTTCTGTAAGTTTTTCTTGAAGATATCCAGTAATCTGGAGGCCCTCCTTGAGTTCTTCAAGTATTTTGCTATCATAACATTTGGATTAAATATTTTCAGCATTCTGATATCACTATCCCACTTCTTTTTCCATTCCTACATAGTTTCTTCCCTTTCCATAAGCAGGTTGTTGACAATGTGCTGTAGCTTCCTTACTCTAAATGTCAATCTTTTGGTTTCTTCTTATGCGACATGTGATTCTGATTTTTTTTTTGGAATCATAATGTCCCATAATCTGCAGCCATGGGTTATCATCGGAAGATGATTAGTGTTAAAAAAAAAAAAAGATGAACTTTTATGGCAGGGCTCAACATAGGACTATTGAAAATCCTGTCCAATTTCTCAAATGATACCCAGTCCAATCTTGTCTTATTATTCAATTCTGAACTTTTTTCCTTGACCATCTTCAGTGCATGCTTGTGACATCCATAATAATGGACAAGACTGCCCATCATAGTACATGTCATAATGTTGGTAATATGTTTTCCTCATCTATTTTTAATGCAGACTGCTATATGGAGCTCTTTTGCATGACCATGAATCTTCAATGAGGAGATTCTGTTTTATTCATGTTACAACAACAACAACATTGTTAATATGATATAATATTAGATTATAATAAACTAGTATATCATGTTTTAAAGTTTTCAATATGTTTTACATATATTATCTCAGGTGATCCTGTAACAATCCTAGGAGACAGGCATTGTTTTTATTTTCTCATTTTATAGATGAGGAAACTGAGTCTGAAAATATTCATCGACTTCTCCAGGGTCACACAGCTAATAATTATCTGAGTAAAGTCTAGTGTACTAGGCAGTCTAGGCAACATCTCAGATTTGATGTAATTAGTAACAACAGAATCGCAAAAAAACCTCACCTTCATAGACAATCTGTTTTTTTTTTATTTGTGCTTTAGACAGAACATCCTTCCTTGTACTAGCAAATTTTTTTTAAATGTTGCTACTATGATTGGCCAACTGAGTTTCAAATCACACTTTTTGTAAGCATTATTTCTTCCTTTCCTTAATTTTTATTCTTTTTTAAATTTGGTATTGATTTTGACCTATACTTCACCTGATCAGTGATATCTTTGCACAGTTAACTGATCCTGAATGGACCTGCTGGTAGCATGTCATTTCCTGTCTATTAAAATGTAGCTAATTTTCTCTTTTGGTGGTAGAGTCCTGTACTTGCCATGTCAAGCAGTTTCTGATTTATAGGAGTTAGTCTATTGAGTAGTCTCAAAACTTTGTTCTCCTTCACTTTTTTCCTGATTATATTTTAATGTGTTTTTGCTCTCTTCCCCTGGATATGCTGGAACCAGCTTGAAAGAGTTTAGAAGAACCAATTGTTAGATTTTCAGTCTTAGCATTTATACCTTGGAAATAAATGGTACAAATCAGTGTTTGATGTATTACTTTATTGATTGTCTACACATGTTGTTCGTCCTTCCTTCTTGAAGAGAACCAATGGCATCATGAGTATGATGTCTTGACTTGCTCATGAATTGGATTTAAGTGTGGCACAGCTACAAAGTCATCAGCCTCACTCTCTCCTCCAGTCATCAGAGTCCAGTGTCAAGCCAAAGGTCAAGTTGTCTGGTGATGGCCTAGGATGCAGTGGATGACCTTTAAGAAAGCAATGGAGGAAATGTTAGTACTTCAGTTTTGTTTTGTTTTCCAGAGAGTCAATTCTTAAACATTTACACCATCCAATGTATAGCTTTAGACTGAAGTCACCAAGTATCAAATAATAAGTTGGCCTAGTTTGGAAGACTTTGTCAAGTTCTTTAGAGAATTTCTCTCTTTCTCTATTCCCTGCAACAGATTTTGGCACATAAGCTACCATTATCTTCTTAGTAGGCTTTTTGCTTAGGTCTGTCATGAGCACTGTAAGGGAATATGACTGAATATCCCATGGAATGGCTTATTATTGCCTTTGAAGAAACTTTGAACCCTAAGTCACTAATTCCTTTCTGAGAGAAAACCAAAAAACAGTTAGCTGTGCTAATTACCTTCAACTTGTTTATGTATCACCAATCAATGTATAGTGAGAATGTCAACATGTTTGTTTCCATTCTGTAAGTAATGATCCAACTTTTAGCACATTAGAATATCCAACATTAAGAATATCCAACATTAAATTAATACTTATCAATGATGTAAAAGGTATGAAGCCTTAGGTTATTCTGTCCCCTTTTATTCCACTCTACCAGCATCACTGTAGAAATAAACTATATAGTCCTGAGTGCCATTTTGTGTGGTTATATCATGTGTTTCCATGGTCAAATAAATCATAACAGTGGCCAGTCTTCTGGTGATGAACACCTGTGTACTTCGACTAGTTCCTAAACATCAAATACAATCTGTTCCTGGGTCCGTACTCTAGCCTTTCCAGTTTGGCAGAAACTACTAGGCATTTTGCTCTTTTGACATAGCCTTGAAAAGCCTAGAGCACTTTGGCAAACTACATCTTGAAGTTTAAATCTGACCTGTTGCCTATTTTTGTAAGGCCTAGGAACTAAGGATATTTTTTTTACATTTGTTTGTAAAAATGTACAAAAACAGGTAGCAGACTAGATTTGGCTGTGGGCAATCATTTATTGACCCTTGCTGTTCACCATGTCCCTGATAAAAATGTAAATGAGGACTTTTGTGAAGGAATCAGTCTCTTGAAGATGTGACATAATGAGTACACAATGTATACATCTTTTACTAAAGCTATTTTTGGATAACCTGGTTATTGGCACACTATCTCAATTAACATTCAGATATTGGATGTGGGATATCAGCTTTTTTTCTGATTAAATTAAAAGCCATGAAATTGAATTTAAAAAACAGTTAGAGCTTTGTCACCTGTAAACAGTATGTTACTGTTAAATGAAAACCAAACAAGTGTAAGAATTTCAGCTTCCTTAGAGATATTAGGATAGTAATGCCTTGAGGGAGAAATATATAAACAAATGATTAATAAATATTACTTAATGATCATTCTTAACCAGAGTTTGCAGTTGGTTTACTTATCTTCCTCATCCTGTACTTAATATTAGATAAAACCAATACATAACTTGGACTTTTTTGCTTTTTATGAAACTCAGAGGAGAAAGAATTTGATTTAGCATCATTTGTCCTATTATTGGTCCTCCACAGTTTTACTTATTTTACCATCTCAGCTTTACCTCTGCCTCCTCTCCTATATTGAGTTGTTCCAGATGAATTATGCTATTTAGCATCATTTAAAATGCTTTATTCTCTCCCACATCCATGATTTTGCTTATGATCTTCCTTATAACACACAGTTTACAGAATCTCTGAATTGGAAGGGACCACAAGAGCCATCTGCTCCAAGCTGAATCTGAACCAAAATACCATCTACAATACTTCCGAAAGTGGTTATAATGACTTTACTTAATGGCCTCCAATGAGAGGTAATCTACTACCTCTAAGCTAGTCCATTTAACTTTCAGATAAATCTAATTATTATAAAGTTTTTTTTCCCTAAAAACTAACACAAATTTGTCTCATTACAACTTCTACCATTTGCTCCTATTTTATCATCTGGAACCAAGCAAATCAAGCCTAATACAGATTCCACTGGACAATTTTTTCAAATGACAGCTATCATTTTCCCATTCAAAACATTTACTTCTTCAAGCTAAATGTCCTTAGTTCCTTTAGATAGAACTTGTGTGGCATGATCTCACCACCCTGTTGGCCCATATGTAGATACTCCCCAGCTTTTAACAACCTTCCTAAAATGTAGTACCCAGAACTGAGCTCAATACTTCAAATACATTACCAGAACAGAGTAGAGCAGCCCTGTTACTTACATGCCATAGACATTAAGCCTGTCTTGATGTAGTTTAATAAAATTAAATATGCATTTATGAATGTGTTACATGATAGGTACTTTCCTCAGTGTTGCAGATACAAAGACAAAAAACAAAAGAGTGCTTGTCTACAAGAAGACTGCCTTTCTCCTAAGGAAAATAGTAAATACAACAAATATGTAAAGTGAACACAAAGTAATTTTCTGGAAGAGGAGAACACTAATAATTGGAAGTATAAATAGGGGCCTGATATAGGAGATGATATTTGCCTGAGCCTAAGATCTCATTATCTTAAATGGCAAATATACCATGTTACTGACTCATTGATTTCACAGTCCACTACACATATCCAGCTTTTTCAGACAAGAAAACAACTACCCAACCATTCTTCTCCCATCATATTCTTATGGAGTCTCTTATCTGTCAGTTCCAGCTTTGTATATTATCACAACTTTAGATAACCATTTTATCTATGCATTTGTTTGACTATTAGTAAAAATGTTATGTAGTATAGAGCCAAGTACACAGATTCCTCTGCAGCTGTACTAGAAATCTTTCTCCAAATTAACACTGAACCATTAATGAGCACTCATTCAATCTGGTTTATTAGTAAATTTGAAATGCACCTAACTGAACTGTGCCACGGACTATGTCAATGTTTTACAAAAGCGTATTCACAGCATTCCTTAAATCTAGTTTAGTAACCCTGTCCAAAAAGAGAAAAGGAAAAGAGGTCAGTGTGGCACAACCTTTTAAAAAATAAAATATTCTGTGATTGAAACCTTAAGTGACTGCTGAATGAAACATTTTGCCCTGGTAGTTCCATGCTTCTCAGCCATGAAAAGAAAAGTATGTTTTGTTATCTTTAAGGCAAAGCCAACATTGATTTTTTAGGCACTCAGAGTTCAACTTCCTCTTAGTGATCTTTTCAGCTCCATTGCTATAGTCATTCTGTGTCTTATATTCCTTTTATTTTGTTATTTTATTCTACCTTCATTAGTTCATAAAGATTACCCTTGTTTTTCAGAATTCCTAGTATTCCTTAATTCTTACTGCCCAATAATATTCCATTATATTCACCTATAATAATTTTAAAGCCATTCCCCAGTCATTGAGCATCCACTGTATTTCTAATTGTTTAAATATTGGACTTTTGGATCTACCTTTGTCCTCTTTGTAATACGTGCTTGATAGTTCTATCTTTGGATCAAACAGTATGAACAGTTTTATCACTCTTCTTCCATAATTCCAAATTTAAAATCAGAATAACTAGAACAAATGAACAGTTCTGCCAAAAGTGCATTATTATACATCTCTTCCCATAGCTCAACTAACATTCAACGTTCCCATTTTTTGTTTATCCATAGTAAAGCCTCAGAAATGTTTTAATTTGTATTTTTCTTATTGTTAGATATTTTAAATAGATTTCAAATAATCATTTACAGTGTGTAATTCTTCTTTTGGAAATTGTCGAAGTTCTTTAAATATATAGGTACTGGGAACTGGCTCTTCTTCATGTATTTGTGTCAATCCTCTATGCATCCTGGATATCAGATTTTTAAATGAAAATTGTAAAAATATTTCCTCGTTTGAAAATTCATTGTCTTATGGTTTTCATTTAATTTATTAGTGAATTTTTTTAAAAAAAATTTCTTTAAATTGGCTATTGTATCTTTTTTTTATCTCTGCCCCTCTCAACAGAATGTTTCTTCTAATCGCTTTTGTGCCTCTTCCCAATTCTCTATTCTTTTTCAAATTCAATGAACTTTTATATTCAGGCAACATATCTAATTTAAGTTTACTATGCTAAAAGATATAAAATGTTAGTCTTGACTTCATTTCTGCCAAAATACTTTTCCTTTTTTTCCCCAGGCAGTTATTTAAAAGGGAATGTATGTTATTGGGTTTATCAAACTTCAGACTACTATTTTTAATTGATTCTGTTTCTTGCTTATGTAGTCTGATCTACTTTTCCATTTTTTAAACCAACATAACATATTGTAATGACTACTGCTTTATAATACATTTTGAAGTCTATAAATACTTTGCCAATTTCATTCAAATTTTTCCTGTTAATTCTTCTTGGCCTTTCATTGCACCAATTGAATGTTGACTTTCTTTTTCCTTCTATAAAGTATCCATTTAGTAATTTGATTCACACATGTCAGATCTACAAATTAATTCAGATAGTATCATTTTTTCATTGTATTAGATCAATACCCATCTATATCTCTATTATTACATCTTCCTTGGGAATGGGCCCTCTTGAGAATTCTATGAGTGTCTTCTATGAGGATTTATAAAAATATTACATTGCAGTTTGAATATAACTCATACTACTTGAAGACCTATGTGTTTTGGTGGGTAAATAAAAGAGACATTTCATTCATATTGTAGTCATTTCTAATGTAATGTCTTTTTCTATCTCCCCTTTTTCATTTTTTGTTCTTGTTCTATAAATAAACATTAATTATTATTGTGTATTTATTTTGGTATGCTGCTAATTAGATGAAGCTGTTAATTCATTGGAATTTTCTAAGTAGATAGTAATGTCTTCTATAAAACAACCTTATTTTGTCTCATCTTTGCCAATGTTTCACTATTTGATTTTGATCTCTTGTTCTGTAGTGGATTTCCTAGTATATTCTGGGATTTCCAGAACTATATAAAAAAACTGGGGAAATAGAGCACTTTGTTTTATCCATTTATGTACTGCAAAAAAAAAAAATCTAGTATTTCCACAATGCAAAGAATGCTTGTTCTTAATATTAGGTTAATATTAGATACTCTACAGAATTTTGATTTTGATACTCTACAGAATTTTGATACTACAGAAGAAGCACTTCATCCTTGGTTTTTAGAGTTTTTAATATGAGTCCTTTATTCTGTTAAAAGATATTTTCTGTAACTCTTGAAACAATCATATTTTTGTTATTTATATGTTTGATTGTACTGTTTTCTTAATATTGAAGCATCCTAGAATCTCTGGTATGAATAAAAACTTTACAGGATGGTAGGACAGTAGGTGTAAAGATAGAAAGAACCTCAGAGGCCATCTACTATAACACTTTCATTTTATAGATTAAGAAACTGAGGTTGAGAGAGGTTAAGTGACTTCCACTGGATTACACACCATGTAAGTTTCAGAGTAAGGATTTGGAAACTGTGAAAGCTACATTGGAAAAGAAAAAAACAAGCCAAGGAAGCAAATTAACTACACTTTTTCTAATAAATTTGAATCAGTTTTTCATATATTTTAGAAAAGAGAACTTTATCTGAGAAATTTTTTCTGCTAAGATTTTTTCTCTATTGTTTCCCTTTTGAACTTATATTTAATTTATTCATTCAAAAACATTTTAATTTTTTGTGATAAAAATTATCCATTTTATCTTCTGTGATCTTTTCTAGTCCCTCCTATCCACAAATCTATTAGGTATTTTTCCTTATTTTTCACTGCTTTGATGATGAGACCTTCTATATTTAGATCATGTCCCTATTTGGAACTTACCTTTCTATAAGGTTAATTTAAGTCTAATATATTCCATACTACTATCCAATTTCCAATAGTTTTTGTCAAATAGTGAGTCATTATCCAAGTAGCTGGAGTTTGTATGTCTACTGAATACTAGGCTGATAGATTCATTTGCTTCTGTGTATTGTGTATCTAAACTTTTCCACTAATTGATCTCTGTAAGGACATGAATAGACATTTCTCAAGGAAAGAAGCACAGGCTATCTGTAGTCATGATAAATGATAAATGATATACATATATATGTATAAATATACATATGTATTCCAAATAACAACTAATTTGAAAATGCAAATTAAAGCAATTCTTAAATTTGAACACATACCCTTCAAATTACAAAAAAAAATGACAAAAAAAGGGAAATAATAAATGTTGGAAGGGTTATGGGAAAACAGGCACATCAATGTATTATTGGTGGATATGTAAATAGGTACAGACATTCTATAAACTAATTTGGTATTATACACAAAAAGTTACTAAATGGTACATACTCACTGGTCCAGCTATACTACTGCTAGGTTTGTGCTCAAAAGAAATCAAAGAAAAAGTAAAAGATCTTTTATTTACAAGAAAATTTATAGCAACAATTATGTTTTGGTGAAAAAAAAGACAACTGGAAGCTAAGAGGATGTCCATCAAATGAGGAAGGACTTAATAAACTACATAGATGAGATGGAATACTATTGTGTTGTAAGAAATGAGGAAATTGATGACTTTTAAAAAGACAAGCAAAGACTTACATAACTGATACATAGTGAAGTAAACAAAACCAGAAGAACAATTTATACTCTAACATCAATAGTATAAAAATGAACAACCATTTGACACTCAGAAGACATATGATCCTGTGGAAGTCACTTAACCTCTCAGCTTCAGTTTCTTAATCTATTAAATGAAAGGGCAAGAGTAGATGGCCTCTAAATCTATGATTTTACTTTCCCATAAGACCTTAATTCATACCTGACATGAAGGAATAGTTCACTATTAGGAAAACAGTATAATTAAACATATAAAGAGAATTTTCAATACTGAGCAAAAATTGGATTAATTCATTAACTACTAAATGTTAGGAAATGGATTCAGAGGTGCATGCAACACATCCCCTGGCCTCAAGAAGCTGAATGTATAATGGGGGAAATGAAATACATACATAATTTACTGTGAGGTATATATGAAAATAAAATACAATCAAGGGAAATATATGTTAAATATCTCACTTCAAGAGAAGTATAATATCTGGTTAAGCTGTCATAGGAGTTAGGAAGAGGAAGCAATTACTTCTTCCTGGAAGCATCAGACAAGGCTTTGTAGCAATGAAAATAGTAGTAATGATGATGATAATTATAGCTAATGTTTATATAGGGCCTTTATATTTGCAAATGTTTTACATCTGTTAACTTATTTGATCTTCACAACCACACTGTAGGCTACAGTATTTGAACTGGGTGTTGAAGAATGAGTAGGATTCTAACTGAGGGATTCAAGATGGTATTTGGTGACAATTTGAGGAGTAAAAGGCACAGGGGAAATAAAAAGCAAAAGATGCTTGGAGCATAAAGAAGTAGTCCAATTAGAAGGAGGGAAGGAAAAAAGGATTTATTAAGCATCTAATATATACTAGACACCATATTAAACACTTTACAAATATTGTCTCATTTGATTCTAGTATTTTAACTCATTCCCTTCAACTCATTGGTTGAGGTGGGGGAGTTACCATACTTCTTATTCCCCATTGCTACTCTGAGGTTCTTCCCCTACCTCCATTACTCCCTATCTTTTCCTCCTTTGAGGTTCATGTAGTTCATATCTACTACTCTCCCTCAAACACCCTAAACACTCACTTCCTCAGCCTACTCACCTCCCATGAGCAACTGCTCCACCCCACTTCAACCACACACAAAGATAGTCATAGCCTTGATCTTGTCATCACCCACAAACACACCAATCTCCATGTTCAAGAATTCCAAAATCCACTTATCTCACCATACTCCACTGGATTTCGAGTCTTCCCTTTGATTTCCCTTACCAAAACATGTTCTTTGTTTTCACCATGACTTTCAATCACTTGACCCCCTCAGTTCTCTCTCCCAGGTCATCATCCTTGAACTAGTCAGTTTTTCCTCTTTTCTCCATCTTGACTTTTTGGTGAAACAGTTCATCCTGTACATCATCCTCTTCTCTTGAGTCTCTAACCCTATCATCATATCTTTGATTGTATTTTGCCAAACCTCAGCCTTGGATCACTTCCATCATCTGCCACTTTTGTGCCTATACACATGCTGCTGAACAAAAGTGGAGAAAATCATGCAACTGTTCTGATTAGGTCCAGTAAAAATTTATACACAACTTCAACTGGGTCCTCACTGATGCTAAGAAATACTATTACACCTTCCTTATCAACTCACTATTTTTTTTTCTGCAGCTGTTCTTCTAAACCTTTTCATCCCTACTCAAACATACCATGCCTCCTCCTACCCCCTCCCTGTCAGTTGAGAATCTTTCTTCATATTTTACAGGAAAAAGAAAGACTATCTACCGAGAAAGCCTTTTTCTACCCTCTTCTTCATTTCATATCACTCATATGCCTTCTGCCACTATCTCCTTCTTCACCTGTATCTCACATGAGTTGGCCTTACTCAAGGCTACCCTTACAAAGGCTAATCCCTCTATCTGTACAAGTGATCCCATTCAATCCTATCTCCTACAACCAACTGCCCTCTCTATCACCAGATGGTGATAACTTATTTTCAATTTTTCCCTATCTACTAGTTGCTTCCCTAATGACTACAAACTTACCCATCCATCCTCATCCACTTAGAAGACAGCTAATGCAAAGTCTCAGAAAATAAAGTTTCATGTGCAAAGGACAGCAACTAAGTTACCATTGTTAGATCTTGGAGTGCATGTAGGGGAACAATGTATAAAAAGACTATGGAGTTAAGGAGGGAGCAGGTTATGAAGAGCCTTAAATGCAAAACAAAAGACTTTATTTGATTCTGATGGTAATACAGAGCAATGAACCTCTCTATTGCCCTTTGGGACTTTCTTAAATTTAATGCTTCTGAAAATGTTATACCATGACTCATTGCTCTATATTCATTGTTAACCACAATAAATATCATTGTTAAAAAGATGGGCTCTCATTCAAGATTGGGGTCAGCACTGTATAATTTCCTATGATTGTTCAGTTTTGGACCCAGTTCATTGTGTATTTGCAACAGATATTCACAATGAATCCATTATTTAAAAAATAAATATTGAATACCTATTGGATATGGAATGAGTAAACTCTGACAAGGAGAATGTAAACTTTCAAAATAAGCAGTCTGTTATTGATGACAAACTACTGTGAGCTTGCACCACTTTACTGAAGCCCTCAAACATATATAATAATTCAGCCCATTTAGTTAGTATTTTTTTAGCGGTTTGGCTTTCATAAAGGGAGAGAGAAGTTCAAAAAGTTATCTTTACATTAGTTAATGTAGAAAAACCAAATGATACCTATTTACCCATTCATTTAATAAAAGGAATTATTATTAATTTCATTTATGTACTCTGTAACATATTTCTTAAGAAAATATTTCTGTGCATATTTCTATATTTCTTAAGAAATATAGCTTACATATAAATTTTGACCTCTGAAATCTTGCTAGATATCTTGGGGTTTATGGGCTAAATTTGTTTTTTAAGGAACATGCCTTAAATCTGAATCACTCTGGTCCTCATTGATTGGTCAGTAATAGGTGCCAGCGTAAGCCTTACTGGGTTATTATTTAGGTTCTCGTGGCTCAGAGTGTGTATAAATAACACTTCCTTTGGTTTTGGCCAGGATCCCTGAGGGTCTTCACCTCCCAGATTGATTATTTTTGTTTTGTTTTGTTTTGGTTTTGACTGTATGAAAGAGGCCACTTTTTGCCTCATTTCTTACCTAGCCTTCATCATTGAATGGGCATTGCCTCAGTCAACCTGAGACCTGTTGTAAAGACCTTAGCTTAAAAAGGCCAAGGTCTCCCACTGCATCCAGGGCCATCTCTAGTCATCCTGATGTATATCTTGCTACTGGACCCAGGTGGCTCCAGAGGAGATAGTGAGGCTGGTGATTTTTCATAGCCCTCCCTCACTTAAATCCAATTTACTTGTAAATCACGCATCATCTTCCTGATATCATGGTCCTCTTTGAGAATAAAGGAAAACAACAAAAATCCCTAGCTCTAAGCATTAGTAGGCACATAATAAATGTTTATTGACTGACTATCTTCACAACAAACCTAGGGGTTTGGTATTATTATTAACCCCACTTTACAGCTGAAGAAATTGAGTCAGGCAGAGGTTAAATAACTTATCCAGGGTCACACAGCTAGTATATGTCTGACACTGTATTTGAACTTAAGTAATCCTGAAATTCTACCTACTGTTGCTACCTAGATGCCTATAGTATATGTACTAGAGAGTAATGGTTATAGGAGGATGGTTATAAACCATAGATACACCTGGTCCTCATTTGAATTCCTCTTATTATACCCTGGGATGATACTTAGCTTCCCTCAATGAAGAGGTTTTGATATTCTCTAATACAGAAATCTTTCCAATATATCTTCTCTAATTAGTCATTTTAGTGGTTTGTGGGCTTAAAATTTCATTTTTGTGTTCAATCATTCCATTGTGATAATTCTACCTACCTCCTACTCCCAGCAGATTGATATAAATGTTTTCTTTTTCTTTAGTTCAATTGCTGTTTAAATGTGAAAACTAAATGTTAAAAAGTGAATTATATTTGACTTGGTTAGAAATTCTAATTATCTAGTGTATGGGCCTACTGTCAGCCAACTGTGTAAGAGTTTATTTTCACTATTATCAGATGCTACAGGAAGTAAACAAGAAATCAATGTTATTACAACTCAAAAAACATAAAGACTGTGAAGAAAGACTATATTTTTTATAAAAACTATTTCTGGAAGATAAGTTTAAGAAGTCTGGTGACAAAACTTAATTTTAAACCTATTAATAAGCAGAAGAAAAACAAATGTTAATATTTATATATGTTCGCCTTTCTACTCATACTACCTTACATGATCCCTTTAGAGGCAATGAGTACAAACTTAAAAGATGCTCCAATATTCACACACACACACACACACACACACACACACACACACACACACTATGCCTTTCCAAATATAAAACTCATAGATTTAGATCTAGAGGGATCTTAGAAGACAATAGGTTAAATACTCTCATTTTACAGATGAGGAAATTGAGGCAAAGTGATTTTAGAGTCATACAACTGCTAACAATCTGAGGCAAGATTTGAGCTCAAGACTTTGTGTCTTCAAATCTAACATTGTACTATATTAATTTGTCTCTAAAATATTCTGAAATAAAAACAAATATTTTAATGTTAAAATTATGTTTTGTGATATTGACAAAACTGTAAATCTATAGTTATCAAGAGTAACAGTGATATTGTTCAGGCAGGCTTTTGATATTTGTTGCTTATTTGCCTTCTTTAATGAATAAAAGTAACTCAGAAATTGTATTAATATATCTATTGATTATGCTAGTTTGCAAATTTCGTAAAAATCAAGACACCAAGCACACATTTATATAAATGGTGAATAAGCCTATTTCTATTTCATACCACTAATAATTTCTCTTGTTTCTTAAACCTTCTTTAGCTAACGGTAAACAGAGCTGTAACTAAAGCAGGACAATCACAGGGCATTAGAATTGAGAGCATGCAGAAACAAAAAAAAAAACAAACAAAAAACAAAAAACCCCCAAAGAATTAATTTAAAATTTTTGTTCAATTTTAGTATATAACACAGTGTCTGACACACAGTCAGCACTTAATAGTTGAAATTCCTGTTGTTGTTGTTGTCATTGTTGTTGTTTTTAAGAATTTCTTGTGTTTTCCCTTTGTCATTGCTTTTACTGCTTTGACAGCATAGGAAGTAGTTAGGGAGAAAAAAAAGTCTCTACCATTTGCTTATAAATGTTGTTTCATGGCATACCCTAATGTTTCAAAAACATTTTCAAATTTTTATTTTTTTTAAAAAATTTGATATTTTGCATCTCATTTTTAAGGTTTTTACTTTTAAGTAAAATTCATTTGTTAATTAAAATTTAGTTATTATGCATTAGTTACTTTAATTTGATTGATGGATAAAATATGTTTTCATTAATAAAAAAGTAAAAGCCCTTCAGCGCACTTCTTAATATAAATGTGTGTGTTTGTTTGCTAGCTACGTGACCATGGATAAATGACCTCCCTGAGTTTCGGTTTCCTCATCTATAAAATTAGGATAATAATAGCTATGATTTTAATGAAGATATCTAGAAGAGAACTTATAGGTCATCTAGTAGAAATCAGATTCAAAAACTGAAGGCCAGAGAACTTAATTGCTTTGCTCCATGTGTAGTAAATACTAGAGCCAGGATATGAAGCTAAATTCAGTTCTCTATACTACACCCCACAAAATTGTTATTATTACTGTAAGATGCTGTAGAACAAAAAAGTTTAGGAAATGTACAAATTATTTCTATTGTGGTTTATTTTTTACAACTCTAAGTCTTTCACATCAAATAATATTACTTTTGGTTTTCTTTCTTTCAGGATTACAATGATGAAATTCGCCAGGAACAATTGCGTGAGTTATCTTATTTGAATGGCTCAGAGGACTCAAGTCGTGGAAGAGGTATTAGAGGAAGAGGAATCCGGGTACCTCCTACGGCTCCTACAAGGTATATTTGTTCATTCTGCAATCAAAAGAGAATTTAAAGACTGACACATACTCACTACATGACTCTGGACAAATCTCTATGACTAAAATTGCAGTCAGTAGTGTAGATTCCAGAGATGCTAGCAACCTGCATCAGGAGAGGGAGTTTCCTGACACAGGGTTTCCCTGTATAAATGAAATCACAAATCCAGTCTCAACCTCCCATCTATACATGCAGTGATGTTCCAATCTGTGTCAGGTTCAGGCTTCCCAATGAGACCTAGAAAAAAGATTCAGAAGTAATAGACTAAGGACACTCTTTGCAACTAGCAGATCACTTTCATCTCCAGGGATTCCACACCATATGGAAAGGTGAAAAAATTATTAAATGCATACTATATGTCAGTAAAAGGGCAGCTAGGTGATGTAGTGAATTAAGCACTGGGCTTGAAATTAGTAGCACTCATCTTCAAGAGCTCAAATCTTGCCTCAGACGCTTATTAGTTGTGTGATCCTGGGCAAGTCACTTAACCCTGCTTTCCTCGGTTTCCTTATCTGTAAAAAGAGCAAGAAAATGAAATGGCAAACCACTCTAGTATCTTTGCCAAGACAATCCCAAATGGAGTCATGAAGAGTTGAACATGACTGGAAAATGACTGAACAACAAATGAGCCAGACACTGGGCTACGCTCTGGGGATATAAAAGCAGGCCTCTATGAACTTGCATTTTACTCAGACATACTAAATATGTCCCCAAACTATGTGTGTCAATTCTGCTGTTGGATTTTTAAGCCCCTATTATGTACCTGGAACTTCAATAGGTATTAGGGGTTCAAAGACAAATAAGAAATAGTTTCTGCCCTCAACGACTTTATATATGGGCAGCGAGGTGGTGCAGTAGAGAGAATGCCAGGCCTGGGGTCAGGAAGACTCCTCTATCCGAGTTCAAATTCAGCCTCAGACTCTTATTAGCTGTGAGATCCTGGCAAGTCACTTAACCCTGTTTGCCTCAGTTCCTTATCTGTAAAATGAGCTGGAGAAGAAAATATCAAACCATTCCAGTATCTTTGCCAAGAAAACCCCAAAAGGGATCATGAAGAGTTGGACATGACTGAAAAATAACTCGGCATTCAACATATGCCAGACACTGTGCTAAGAGCTTTGCAAATATCTCATTTGATCCTCACAGTAATCCTGTCTTACAGATGCTACTATGATCCCCATTTTACAATTGAAGAAACCGAGACAGACAAAGACTAAGTGAATTGCCCAGGTTACACAGCTAATAAGTATCTGAGGCCAGATTCAAACTTAGTTCTTCCTGACTCAAGTCCTAGTACTCTATCCAGTGCACCATATAGCTAGCTAACATAACCACTGGAAATATGAGGGGAAGAATTCTTGCTATGCCATGCCTTATTGTGCTAGGAATGCCAGTTAAGATGTGGTAGTGGGAAGAACATTGAATTTTTTTGTATCTGAAACTGTTACTGAATCAATTTAGACTTAATACATATATTGACAGAAGCAGTTTCAGAAAGCCAGGAGAAATGCTCTTTTCATATATTGTTGCTGAAACCACTTAGAAATTCAGATATATTTCACATTGTAAAGTTATCAGCAATCAAGCAAATACTATTGATATTATAATATTGATATTAAACTACTGTGCTTGGGGGGTGGTATCCTGGTGTTCAGGGAAGAGTAGTACCTCTGTTGTAAGGACTGCCAAGCCCTTTGCATGACTGCTTTCTACTTTTGGTGTCCACTTGCTACCAACTCTCATTTGTGACTGCAAGAACCTGTAGCATGCTCAGTGGCCATATCTCAATAAACCATTCCACCAGATGTGCTCTACCAGCTTGAGGAGAACTGAGGAGCATTAAACCTGTCAGTGAGTTGGTGGTGTCTACCCCAAGCACGTGAAGACTTCCCCTGCTGGAATGCGTAGATGAGAATAATTTGTTCCAATGGCCATGAAGGAAGCTGAAGCAGGCATTGCGGAGCGCTTGGAGCTTGATTAGACATTGAAAAAACCACTACATTCTGGGACATTGCCAGTAGTCTTGACTTTTTTCTTGCCACTGGACTCCAATGACTTGAAGAGGGAGTGAGGCTGACAATTTCATGCAGCTCTGCATCACTTCAATCCAATATATGCATGAGTCAAAATACATCACCAATACTATTTTACAATTTTCACTTACCTCAAAGTCCTGTGTTTGTGGACAAGTAATAAAGCAGCAGATGTGAATACAGTGGGAGTTGTAGTCATTACCCTGAACACAGGTGGCACAGGCCATAGGATTGTCTTCTCACTGGATTGAAGGAGCAATGGGATTTAGCAGTCCCCTGCAAGTTTGAATAGCGTTTTTAAAGGACCACACTGCTTACCTGCTAGCATAAGGAAGGAGTTAGAAAAGGTGCCCTAAAAAGTGTCTGCTTCACCTAAGCAAACCCTGATTTATTTACTGAGGCATGTGAAGGTCCTACTCTGCAGATGAAACACAAAAAAAATGAACAAAAACTTTTGCAAAAATTATTCCACTCACCATTGGTACATGGAATGTTCTCATGCTTATGGACAACACGAAATCCAGTAGATCTGAAAGACAAAAGCTCTTGCTGTGAGAGAACTCAGCAAGTATTGTATTCAAATAGCAGCCCTGAGTGAAAGAAGACTGGCAAATGAAAGTCAGCTTACCAAAGTCAGAGTTGACAGGCTCATGACAATGCAATTACCACTTGGAGGAATGCACCATGCCACCATCATTAGTGTTGATGCTCCCACCCTGACAAACCATGATGAGGTCAAAGAAAGACCTAAAGACCTTCATCATCAGTGTGCCAAAGAGGATAATCTTGTAATTCTGAGTGACTTTAACACCAGAGTTGGTATAGATGATTAGACATGGCAGGGAGTTCTTGGGAGGAATAGTCAGAAACAGCAACAGAAGTGGTTACTTACTACTGAACACTTGTGTATCTCATGACCTTCTCATCACCAGCACTGTCTTTCATTTACCTAAAAGCAATAAAACTCCATGGATGCACTCTCATAGCAAATAATAGCATTTAGTAGACTATGTCACTATAAAAAAGAAGAGACAGGATGTGAGAATAACAAAAATGATGTGTGGTGCAGAGTGCTGGACTGATCATAGGCTTATCCTCTCTAAATTAAATATTCACATTCAACAAAAGCAGTGGCCCTGATGCAAGATGACTACCAGAAGACTTAATGTCAACTGATTAGAGTACTTCTCCCTATATCAATATTTGTTGCTAACTTGGAGAGAAAGATGAGCCAACACCCGGGTGGCAACATTGGAGCAGAAAAACAGCAGGCAGCTCACAAAGATTTGGTATACAGCATTGCATTTACTCTTCTGTGTCAGGACACTCACAAACATCAGGACTGATTTGACAAAAATGACAAGTGAAGTTCAGAAACTGTTAAAATGAAAAACAAGAATTCCACAGGACTTACCAAGCAGGATAGTTTATCTGTCTCTAAAAAGTCAGCATTTAACTCCATCAAAAATAAAGTGAAAGTTAAACTTGGAGAGATGTAGGACTCTTGGCTCAATAAAAAGGCAGATGTAATTCTGCCTTTATGTTTTATGTTGACAGTAACAATACAAAGCACTTTGTGATGCCCTAAAGGCTGTTTGTAGGTCAAGGACCTATACTACATCTCAAGTACTCAGCACTGATGGAGCCACATTGATTAGTGATAAAGGCATGATCCTGGAAAGATGGGCTGAATACTTCCATGGCATTCTCAAAAAACCAATGCTGAAGCCACTAACCATATACCTCAAGTCAAAGTCAGTTTTGAATGCAATTAGGCTAATCTTGTATGGAAAGTACCTGATTCTATTCTGACTGATATTTACAAGGCAGAGGACTCATTGCTCATACAAAAGCTAATTGAAATCTGGATTTTATGGCAAGAGGAGGCTATCCCCCAGGAGTTGAAGAATGTCTCTGCTGTCCATTGAAAATCACAGGAGTGTCTCTCTTTTATTCATTGCTGGCAAGATTCTTGCCAGAGTTCTCTTAACAGGCTAATTCTTCGCCTGGAAGATGGTCCTCTACCCAAAAGCCTGTGTGGCTTCATAAAGGAACAATCGATGTGGTGTTTGTTGCCTGACAACTCCAGGAAAAATGCCAGTAGTAGAAGATAGGTCTGTATGCAATGTTTTTTTGATCTGACCAAGGGCTTTGATACTGTCAGTTATGAGGTGTTGGGGAAGATCATGGCCAAATTTGGTTGTCCAGAGAAGTTCGTCAATATTGTACACCAGTTTCAACACAGTGTTCTTGCACAAACTCTGGATAATGGATGATGTTCCTGCACTTTACTAGTCATCAATGGAGTGAAGCAGGGATGTGTGCTTACTCCCATTCTTTTTAGCACGATGTTTTCAATGATGTTGTCAGACACTTTCAATGAAGACAAAAATGGCATCAAGGTCAGCTACCACAGTGATGGTAACTTATTTAATTTGAGAAGGCGACAAGCCAAGATAAAGATGTACAAAGAGTTGATGAATGACTTATTATTCACAAATGATTGTGCACTCAGTGCAGCCTCTGAGTATGGATTAATTCTCTGCCACTTGTGTTAATTTTGGGCTGAAAATCAATGCCAAGAAAACAAAAGTTCTCCACCAGCCAGCACTGCACCATCCATATATAGAGCCATAAGTTACAGCAAATAGAGAATTTCTGAATTCTGTGGATAAGTTCACTTACATTGGCAGTATACTTTTCAGGGTTGTATACATAGATGATGAGGTTGATGCGTACATTGCGAGAGCTAGCTCAGTGTTTGGAAGTCTCCAAAGGAAATTGTGGGAGAAAAGAAGTATTTCTGCTTCTATGCTTTACTGCTTAGAAACAGAATGTGAATTTTTTCAATACTGTACTTTTGTGGCTCATTGAAAATGTTAAATCAGCATACGAAATGCATATCACTATGTCACTGATGCTCTTTAATGTAAATAGCAAGTACGGATTGGAGTGAATTACATAATTACTTTGAAATGAGTGAATTTATTTTCTCTCTGAATCTGTCATAATTCTAAAGTTTAGTGAGCAATATCTCATTGAGCTTTTATTTTAAAATATTTTCCTGAACAATAATTTCTTTCCAAGCATTTTTTGTTTGCTTGTTTGCCACATAATTGTGTAGCATCTATTCATCTGCCAACAAGAAAAGGGACTTGAAGTTAAATATTTTGAAGAAAATTTCATTAAAGAAAAGGAAAACAGCATATTAATATTCTGTCACAATTGACTTAGAGTGATCCAGGGTCTCAGAATTTCACAATGTCTATTTTCCAAGTTAATTTTCAGCCCTTATGTAAGGAGCAATTTTGTAGGAAGTCCTTTCCTTTGCTCAAGTAAGGTGTGCCACATGTGCACTGGAAGGTATTTTTTTTTCTTCCCTGGTTTGGTACAATACTGTCCTCTTTCATCAGCTGGTGTTTTTCCTAGCAAGTATGTCTTAGAAATAAATATTAAAACTTTACTTTCAAGACTTTCAGTGCCAAGATGGTGCAGTGAGGAAGGAACCCTATGAAACCCTCCCAAAGAAAACCACCTCAGAGTGATCCGGTAGCATGGAAGCAACTTACTAGCCTGGCAGGAAAAGTTTGTCTCACTGTAGTGGGAAAGGAGCCTGTCTAAGAGCAGCAGCAGCAGCCAGCTGAACAGCAGAAGGCCTGCAGCAAGGTTGCAAGCCTGGGGCAATCCACCAGCAAGGCAACCAGCTAGGCAAATGAGCAATCTGTGCAGTACAGCAAGGCTCCACCAGTCACTTCACTCCCAGCTCAAGTCACCAGCAAGGCCTTGACCCCATTGCTGATCAGTAGTGAAGCCCCACCCCATGACTGGCCAACAATGAGACCCCACCATTGGGGCCTGCCAGCAGAGAGCTCTGTTTCCATAGCAACAGCAGCAAGGCCTGCCACTGGGGCAGATCAGCAAGAAGATTTCTCCTCCAGGGTCTTCTAGCAGAGAGTCCCTGTTTCCATAGCAACCAAGCAGCAGGGTATCACCCCTGGGGCAGTCTACTAACAAGATTCCTTCTCCAGGACCAGCCACCAGAAAGACAGTGTTACAATAGCAGTGCAGCAGAAAGGCCCACCCATGGGGCCGGCCAGCAGCCAAACCCAACGTCCAGGGGAAGCCAACAGGGAGGCCCCAACCCCCAGTACATGCAAGAAGGTTAGCCTACCCTCCAGTGAAAGCAAACAGTTATGTCTTGAAGCCCAGTGAAAGCCAACAATAAAACCCTGAGCACCAGCACAAAAAGCTTGGAGCAGTGCAGGATCAGAGCCCAAATGTCACATAAAAATGCTAAATCACACACACACACACACACACACACACACACAAAGGGAGGGGGAGGAAAAATGAACAAAAAAGAAGAAATTTGCTATAGAAAGTTATTATGGTGACAGGAAGGAGCAAACAGTAAACTTAGAAGAGGACAATAGTGTCAAAATAAATGGCTACATATGAAGCCTCAAAGAAAAATGTAATTTGATCTCAGGACCAAAAAGAGTTCTGGAAAGAGCTTAAAAAGGATTTAAAAAAAAAACAATTTAGAGAAATGGAAGAACTGGGAAAAGAAATGAGAGCAATGTCAGAAAATAATGGGAAAAAAAGAGTCAATAGAATGGGAAAAGATATATCAAAATTTAATGAGGAAAACTAACTCCCTAAAAAAAAATTGGCCAAATGGAAAAGGAAATGTAAAATCTCATGTAAGAAAATAATTCCTTAAAAATACAAATTGAGCAAGTGGAAGCTAATGATTCTATTAGACATCAAGATACAATAAAAACAAAATCAAAAAAAAGTAAAAAAAAAAGAAAATATGAAATTTCTCATTGGAAAAATAACTGACCTATAAAAATATATCCAGGAGAAATACTATAAGAATTATTATACTGAGCAGAGCTTGAACCTTCGCGACTACCATAGAGCCAAGCAACAAGATGGCAGCTGTCTTGTTGAGAGACTTGGGTTCGTCTTGGCTGAGGAGTCTGAGGAGCTGCGGGACATGTTCGAGGTTGCCCTCATCACAAAATGTTTTGTCTTTGTCACCTATCCACACAAGTGCTTCCCTTGACATCTCAACGAACTGGGAGAAGAAGAATAAAATAGTTTATCCTCCACAGCTACCAGGAGAGCCTCGGAGACCTGCAGAAATATACCACTGTCGAAGACAAATAAAATACAGCAAAGACAAGATGTAGTACTTAGCAAAATTGATAAGAGGAATGTCCATTGACCAGGCCCTGGCCCAAATGGAATTTAGTGACAAGAAGGGGGCAAAAATAATCAAAGAGGTTCTCTTAGAAGCACAAGACATGGCAGTAAGAGACCACAATGTAGAGTACAGATCCAATTTATACATAGCTGAATCCACCTCTGGATGAGGTCAGTGCTTGAAACGCATTTGCTACCATGGCCGAGGTTTCCATGGCATTATGGAGAAGGTTTATTGCCATTACTTTGTGAAATTGGTGGAAGAACCCCCCCCTCCTCCTGAGCAGCCAAAGATGAGCTATGCCCATGCCAACGAGTATGTTCAGGAGCTTCGGAATAGGACCATCATTCATTCACTGTGATGAATTCAACCCCACTGTGTATATTTTCCTCCTTTTTCTCAAAAACATAAATACAAAAAAAAAACAAAGACAAAAAAAAGAATTATTATACTACCTGAAACTGTTGATTAAGAAAAAAGTCTGTACAACACAAATGGAGTTTAACCTTAAAATGATAAGTATTATTTATCTGAAACCATCGGCAAGCATTATCTGTAATGGGGATAAGCTGGAAGCCTTTCCAATACAATCAAGGGTAAAACAAGGATGCCCATTATCACCTCTATTATTTAATATTGTACTCAAAATGTTAGCTATAGGAATAAGAGAAGAAAAAGAAAGGAAAGAAATTGGAATAGACAATGAGGAGAAAAAACTACCACTCTGCAGATGATACAATGTTATACCTAGAAAATCTTAGAGAATCAACTAAGTAATTACTTGAAATTTTTAACAACTTTACCAAAGTTGCAATATCAAAATAAACCCATGTAAATAATCAGCATTTCTATGTATTACCAACAATGTTCAGCAGCAAAAGATAGAAAGAGAAATTCCATTTAAAATAACTATAGACAATATAAAAAACTTGGGAGTCTACCTGCCAAGACAAACCCAAGAAGTATATGAACACAACAATAAAACACTTTTCACACAAATAAAGTCAGATCTAAAAAATTGGAAATGTATTAATTACTCATGGGTAGACTGAGCAAATATTATAAAAATAACAATTCTACCTAAATTAATCTATTTATTCAGTGCCATTGTAATCAAATTACAAAAAAGAGACATTTTATAGAGCTAGAAAAATACTGACAAAATTCATCGGGAAGAACAAAAGCTCAAAGATATCAAAGGAATTAATGAAAAAATATGAAAGAAGGTAGTCTAGCCATACCAGATCTGAAACTGTATTACAAAATGGTAATTATCAAAACAATCTAGTATTGGCTAAAAAATTGAGTAGTAGATCAGTGGAATATATTAGGTACAAATTACATTATAGTAGATAACCACAGTAATTTAGTATATGATAAACCCAAAGATCCAAGCTTTCGGAACAAAAACTCATAGTTTGACAAAAACTGCTGAAAAACTGGAAAACAGTATGGCAGAAACCAGGTATAGATCAACATCTCACACTGTACACCAAGATAAGGTCAAAATGAGTACATGATTTACATATAAAGGATGATACCATGAGAAAATTAAGAGATCATAGAATAGTTTGTCATCAGATTTATGTATAAGGGAAGAATTTAGGACCAATTGTATAGAATGTATTACAAAATATAAATAGATAATTTTGATGATATAAAATTTAAAAGATTTTGCACAAACAAAACCAATATCACCAGAGTTATAAGGAAAGCCAGAAAACTGGTAGGAAATTTTGCAACAAGTATCTCTGATAAAGGCCTCATTTCTCAAATATATAGAGAACTGAGTCAAATTTATAAAAACGCAAGTCATTCCCCAATTGATAAATGGTCAAAGGAAATGAAAAGGCAGTTTTCAGACAAAGAAATCAAAGCTCTCTATAACCATATAAAAATGCTCTAAGTAACTATTGATTAGAGAAATGCAAATTAAAACAACTTTGAGGTACTACCTCACAACTATCAGATTGGCTAATATGACAGAAAAGGAAAATGTTGGATGTTGGAGGGGATGTGGGAAAACTGGGACACCAATGCACTGTTGGTGGAGTTGTGAATTAATCCAACTATTTTGGAGAACAATTTGCAACAATGCCCAAAGGACTATAAAACTTTTCATACACTTTGATCCAGCAATACCACTACTAAATCTCTAAACCCTAAATCCCCAAAATATATGAAAAAAAGGGAAAAGGACCTATTTGTACAAAAATATTTATCAGTTCTTTTTTATGGTGGCTAGGAATGGGAAATCAAAGAGATGCCCATCAGTTGGAGAATGGCTGAACAAGTTGTGGTATGTAAATGTAATGGAATACTATTGTTCGATAAGAAATGATAGGTTTTCTGAAAAACCTGGAAAGACTTACATGGACTGATGCTGAGGAAGTGAGCAGAACCAGGAGAACATTGTACACAATAACAGCAACACTGTGTGATGACTCATTTTGATAGACTTAGCTCTTCTCAGCAATGAAACAGCCTAAGACAATTTCAAAAGACTCATCATGAAAAGTGCTATCTACATCCAGAAAAAGAACTATGGAGTCGGAATACAGATCAAAACATACTATTTCCCCTTATTTCCCTTTCTTGTGGTTTTTCCTTTTTGTTCTGATTCCTCTTTCACAATGTGACTAATGTGCAAATATGTTTAATATGATTGTACATGTATAACATATCAGATTGCATGCTGTCTTGGATAGAGGGGAGGGAAGTAAAGGGGGAAATTTTAGAACTCAAAATTTTATAATAGTGAATGTTGAAAACTAAAAATAGATAGATGGATAGATAGATAAATTACATGAACTGATGCATAGTGAAGTGAACAGAACCAGAAGAATGTCATATGCAGTAACAGTAATATTGTATGATGAAGAATTGTGAATGATTTAGCTATTCTCAGCAATACAATGATCCAAGATAATCCCAAAAGACTAATGATGAAAAATGCTGTCTGGCTCCAGAGAAAGAATTGATATTGTTTGAATACAGACTGAGGCATTCTATTTTTCACTTTTTTTCTTTGTTCAAGTCTTCTTGTACAAAATTATTAATATCGAAATGTTATACATTATTGCACATGTATAATCTATATCTGATTGCCTATCATATCAGGGAGGGGAAAGGGGAGAAATAGAATTTGGAACTCAAAACTTTAAATAAAAATGTTTTTACAAATGACAAAAAATACAGGGTATTACAAAATTCTCAGTTCATGCTAAGTCTTTTGGTGCCACTAAACCCTTTTGGGAAATCCTATATAAGTGACTAAATTGCTCTGTTGAATTTGGAAGAGGAGACAGCACATAGAAAATATTGTTATTGCTTTGCTAACGTGTCTGTTATTTTTCTAGTGAAAACATAGATTACATGTAAATTTTTATTTAAACATGCTGTTATATTTTGTTTATTTGTTTTTGGTTATTATTATTTTTGTCCATTATTATTTTGTCCATTCTTAAAGAGGATCATGACATCAGGAAGGTGATGTCATGACTTGCAAGTGAATTGGATTTAAGTGAGGGAGGACTGTGCAAAATCACCAGCCTCACTTTCTCCTCCAGAGCCATCTGGGCCCAGTGGCAAGATATAGGTCAAGATGACAGATTATGATAAAAGAAAAAAGAGAACAGAAAAAAAAAACTTTACTTTCAATGTCAATTTGACATAATTGATGCTATTTATATATCAACAAGGAACCAAATGGAGTAAAATGATTTTTTATTTCAAAATAAACAGAAAAAAATTCTTGATTATTGAAAATGAGAAATTAGGAATGTGTCATTTTCACACTTCTAACAAAATATTAGAAAAGGAAAAAAATGTAGAGATAGGAAAGTACTATATATCCTTCAAGAATGCAAATTAATATGTAAAGATGTCAAAGTTGAAATATTAGTATAAACATGTATTGAATCATGTGTTGAAGATCATTTATTTTAGAATCATTTTCTTTGACAATATTCATACAAAAGATCTAATATTTTAGTGATGATGCAAAAGAGACAACCAAATGTGCGCTACATATGTTAATGTGATATGTACTACACAGCTGATGAAACCATAATTTGACAATTCTTCAAATAATCTGTAGACAAATTTCTCAGAGGATTTTTCATCAGATGAAAAATGCACCATTGCTGGGTGAAGAGGTTTATAACTTGGCTCAGTAGATAGCACTTCAAAAGCATCCTTATACTTTGAAGTTGGAAAGATAAGGCATGACAGATAAGGTAGGACAAGTGAATCAAACATGTGGAATGCTAGCATGAAATATTCTGGTATTCTCTGAGTCACTAACTTTTCACAGCTTTAAAGGACCCAATAGATCATCTAGTCAAACCCGGTTGTTTTACAGATGAGAAAATGGAGGCCATCCTTTGAGGAAATAATCAAAAGAAAAATAATCTAACTCCTCACATGTTTCAGAAGAATATGGAACCTTTCCAGAGGCCTCTGAATGTCATAAAAGTTGGCTGATCCCATTTGATCTGCTGCTTTTAGAGAAAGTAGCTTTTGTGTTAGTTCCTATGGCCAAAAAGCATTTAGTCATTTTCTTAGTATGGTATGCTGATGAGTTTCCCCAGAACCATAATTACAATGAAATGAGCTATGGTTCAGGTTATACCTTTGGATGGTAACTTATAGCAGAGAAAGCTACTATGAGAGAGTAACATTAAATTGATATTTCAGATAATTACAAATACATTGCAATGTAATGTAACAGTAATTTTACTCTGATCATTAGAAACTTTAGTAAAGTTAATTTTAGTAAATTGTGAAAGGCAGTATGGTATAATAGATAGAGAAACAACCTCAGAGTCTAGAAGACAACTTGAATTCAAGTCTTATCCATGACTTATAATAGCTATTCATTCGTAAGTAATTTTATTAACCTTTCCAGATCCCAGGAAGTTTTCTTAAGTTGAAAATTATATACTAGTTACTATTCTGTATCATTTAAGGGAATTTCCATAATGAGAGTTCCTCTTTGCTAATGGCAGCATATATCTAGGCAAAAAGAATGGGAAGGGTATTTCTTTTGTTAGAGAGATAGCAGCAGCATCCATCTTCAAGACCACAACTATAGACACATGACCTTGACAAATCACTGAGCGTGTAGATAATTGAACAGATAATGTAAAATTAATAGATAGTTCATTTTTCTATGTAGTTTTAAAGTTCATGAAATGATTACCTCATCACAGCCTTTTGAAGTACACAGTGACAATATTGTCATCCCTAGTTTATACTTGAAGATACTAAAGATCAGAGAGGTTACATAATTTTCCAAATTTACACAACTAATAAGTGACAGAGTCTGAATTCAAATCCAGTATCACTGACTACAAATTCAAGGCTCTCATCAGTATATATCCAGGCCTATCAGATGTAGATATAAGTTTTGTATTGACATGGTGTTATAATTTTGTACCTTGATTTTCCATGTTACATAAATGGAATGCCATGCTTGTTTCAGGCACCTGATGGGTGTAGTAGGTGCATTAGAAGAGCTGGTGTCATGATATGGGACTATAATTCTTGCTATCGGGGAGGCTGAGCCTGGTGGATTACTTAAGCTCAGAAGTTCTGAGCTACAGCATGCTAAGTCAATTGAGTTTCTGCACTAAATCCAACATTAATATGAGAAGCCCCCAAAAATACTGGGTCATCAGGTTGCCTAAGGGGGTGAGTGAGTGGGTAGGTAGGTGGAAGGCTCAATCTGGGCCACATTACAAAAGGAACAGATTAAATCTCCCATGTTGATTTACAGTGAGATTGGCATCATGAAAGTCTCTGTACTTCCAACCTGGGTAAGATAGAGCAGATTCATTCTGAAGAAGAAGGGAAGGAGGAAAAAGAAGAAGAAAAGGAGGAGAAGGAAGATAGGAAGAGGAAGACAGAAAGGAGGAGAGGAAGGAGGGGGAGGAGGAGGAGGAGAAGAAAATACAAAGAAAAGAAAAATACTGAACTAGGAGGTACAGTGCCTGAGTTCTAATCTCAACTCTGCTATTTACTATTTTATAACTTCAAGCAAGTCACTTCATCTGTAATGCTCTTGGTTTCATTTGTAAAATGATCTGTATGGACTAGATTGAAAGGAATCTTCCAGCTCTAGACCTATTTTTTATGATCCTATACATGATATATGAATGATAGCCTTCAATCTTGTATCATCTTTGCTCACTCTTCTTTGAAGTATCATTGGTATATGAATTTTTTCTCTAGGGGCCGTGGAGGTGCAATTCCTCCTCCCCCACCACCTGGACGAGGTGTTCCAGCACCCAGGGGGACAACTGTGACACGTGGTGCTCTTCCAGTACCCCCAGTAGCAAGAGGGGTTCCAACTCCTAGAGCAAGGGGAGCTCCAGCTGTTCCAGGATACCGGCCACCCCCTCCCCCAGCCCATGAGGCCTATGAAGAATATGTAAGTACAGTTAAGGCATTAACCATTCTTATCAGCTAAATTGCTTGAACAATCATGAAATAACTTGGGCTTCAAAGACATTAGAGTTAAGAATAGATCAGTTAATGCCCATACTTGAACCTGATTTGCGTTGCTCAAAGTTTATAGAAGTATATTTGATACAATGGAGTCCAAAAGGTTGTGATTTCAATGATTAAACATTTTAAAATGAGCTTTATTTTTGCAAGTATCCATGTGCTTTTTTTTACTTATTTAAGGTATAATTATCTAAATATTAAGTGCTATATAGTATACCAAGATTCTCATTATGTAGCTTCCACAAGAACCTAATGTTTCAAAGTGGAAACAATGATTCAAGGCATAAATGCAAAGCATTCTCTTCTCTTCTCTTCTCTTCTCTTCTCTTCTCTTCTCTCTTTTCTCTCTGTCTCTTTCTCTCTCTCTCCTCTTTCTTTTTTGTCTCTCTCCCCTTGCTCTGTCACTGTCTCTGTGTTTCTCTCAGAAATGTATAAAAAACAAGACTCTAGCATGTGGTAGAAATGTAATAGAAACATATTAATATGTTCATTTACATGACTGATTCTCTATTTAAATGCCCTTAATAGTTTTGCCCCTATTTATTCATAGATCAGAAGAAGCTTTAACATTCTTTTGGGTGAAAGTTTAGTTTATATGTAAATAATGCTACAGGTGATTTTTTACAGTAAGAAAATCCTTGATTTTCTATTGCTTTCCAGAAAGTAAAAATTTCACAAAGATCCAAATGATAGGAAATCCACATTCCATTACTCTAACCCATTTGAAGGAGGTGTTTGTATTAGATGCTATGTGAGAGCTTTTGAAAGAAACAGGAAAGCTGTTTTGAGTCCATACTTTGAGAATATTTCTTAGATAACAGTGGTCTTCCAGACATCTCTCATACTGCTTCAACACTGTATAATAGCCTTTATTTTCTGCCAATTCTCCCATAGATTCTTCATTTCAACTGGATAACGTATCTAACCATTCTCCAAGAGAAAAAATAGTTTTCTCTGAGAACTTCCTCTAATAACTTTAAAAAAAATTTAAAAATAGAACTTTTTCATTCACTGATCCTCCCTCAAAACATTACAAATAAAGTTTACTTTGTCCGTGCAGGTGTCCTGAATTAAAAATGATACAGATAATTTTTTTTGCTACTTCTTTTAACCTCTGTACTTCTTTTATCTCACCTAACACCATGTATACATTTATACATAAAATAACTGACATTTATATGGTGCTTTAAAGTTTTCAAAGCACTTTTCCTACAGCATTTACTTTGTTCTCCCAACAACTACGTGCGGTAAGGAATAAAGTATTATCATGCTCATTTTACACAGGAGTCTCAGAGAAGCAGCTGATGGTTCAGTGGACACACTGGGCACGAAATCAGGAAGGATTGCATTCAAATCTGGCCTCATGTACCTCTTAGCTTTCTTACCCTTGGTAGGTCACTTAATCCATGTTTGCCTCAGTTTCCTCAACTATAAAATAATACTAAAAGCACCTGTCTTGCAGGGTTGTTGTTAGTATCAAGTAAGATATTTGTAAAAAGTGCTTTGCACAGTTCCTGGTATACAGTAGGTACTACATAAATATTTATTTTTTCCCCTTCTCTGACTTGCCTAGGGTCACATAACCAGTAATTGTCTGGTGTGAACCAAGTTCTTCCTGATACCAAATCCAGAACTCTATTCACAACATTACACTCTTTATATTACTGATAACACATAATCTGTACTACCTACTGTGTATGGATGCTCACAGTACATTTATTATAAATATTTATTATAATAACTCAGTATAATATTTACAAAGCACTTTCCTCATAATAGTCCCCTGAGGTAAAAAGTAGCTATATTTCACAAACGAAAAAAAAAAAAAACCAGATAAGCAGATTGGTTAATGCCCTTGTTCAGGATCACCTTCTTAGTGAATGTCAGAGGTAGAATTGAAACATATAATCAAACTCTAATTTCTGAATTCTTTCAACTATATTTATATTTATTAATATTAAAGCACAATATTAATCTAACATAGGAGTTGGCAAACTACCACCCACAGACCAAATCCATTCCATTTCTTGCATTGGTATGACTTAAAAATTGGAATAACTTATCAGGTTATACACTTAACAGGTTATACAAAAACAGACAGTAGGCCAGATTTGACTCTGAAGCTGTAGTTTGTTGACATCTGATTTAATATATAAAAATAAAACATTAGCTAATGTTAATAGCTATAGTATCTTTAAAAATCAGATCCTCTTTACATTTTATTTAGAAACGGTAAAAAGTTTACTAATAAAAGTAAGGTTGTATTCTTCAATACCAAGTATCAGTGAATGAAATTATTTTATTGATCCTGGTACCCTACAAAATAAAATGAAAGCTATGTGAAATATGTGTGCATGTGTATATACATCTATATATACATAGATGCATGCAAATATTTATAAATTTGAATATATATAATAAAATAAGAAATTAGCTTTATATTCAAAACAAACAGAAAATTGTAATGAAAAGGTTTTCTCATTGTTCACCCCTTTTACTGGTGCTTTGTCTCTAGGTGTGATATTTATAAGTTGTATTTATAATAAACATTTACCTTGTTTCTAATAGTTTCTGTCATGATATGCTTTATTGAGAGATCCATTAAAATAATGGATATCTTCTCATGTTTTAATAACCCCTACAGAATCTTCACTGTCATGTGTATAGTAGTATATCAATTGTTGTTAGAGGATCATTAATCACTGAAAACAGTAACTATCATTTGTGCTAAAGGGGGACCAGAGAGTACAGATATTAATAAAATATACTTGCCTCCCCCATAAAAAAAAATCAGAGGGGAAGGAAGGTCTGATCAGATATCCCTACATACTTAGCAATTGGAAAAAATTCTTGAGGTAAACCATGTAGCAATTCAGAATAAAATGCCAAGAATTCTTGACTACTAGGTCTATTCTTAGATTATTGATCTGTCTGTAAGAAGTAAGAAAAACAAAAGTTTACACATCTCAATCACAAAATAATATCAATATACTGAGTTGACCACAAAATCTCTCAGGTGTCTTTTATTTTACAATGAAGTCTTTAGGAAATGTCCTTTAATTTTAACTGACACCACCAACCAACTCTCATCTTAGATTTGACATTCTCCTCTTCTGGGCCTCAGAATTAAGGTTCTGGGGGCAGCTAAATGGCACAGTGGATAGAGCACCGACCCTGAAGTCAGGAGGACCTGAGTTCAAATCCGGACTCAGACACCTAACACTCACTAGCTATGTGACTCTGGGCAAGTCACTTCACCCCAATTGCCTCATCAAAAAACAAACAAACAAAAAACATAATTAAGGTTTTGACCACATAGCAGGTATATAAATAATCAAATCCATTGCTTGCCTGGCAAGAAAGTATTTTACTGTAAATGGGGCTTTTTGAAAAATGAGTTTAGTGTTTAGCTGAGTCTCAAAAAATGTGAAATTTGGTTTGAATCAATTAGACTTAACAAACATTTAAAAACACCTATTCAGCATATGGTAATATGCTAAGTGCCAGGTAATTTAAAGGTGAATAATTACGTAGTATATAGTTGCTATGTCAAAGAGATTTCAATTTAGGACATAAATATTATACTGGTTAAACTGAGAAAGGAACATATGAGAAGCCAGTAAGACATGAGAGTTTGGGGGAGTGAGGATCTTGTCTAGGCGGGGTGATCATAGGAGTCCTCATGAAGGATTGAATTCCCAAGGTATGCTGTGAAATAGGAAAATGATTTTTTTTTAAAGTGATTCAAGTGTGCTGGATCAGGAGCCTGGAGGGAAGAGGATGTGGAAAGAAAACATTCTAGTGATAAATGATGACATATACAAATACACAAAGTGGGATAAAGCAGGACAATGTCCAGAATGACTAGAAGTCTATTATGGCTGGAATGTAGACTAAAGAAAGTTGATCATATAAAATAAATCTAGAGTTTAGTTAAAGCCAAACCTTAGAGATGATTTATGGTAGGACAAAGTATAAGCTAAAAACACAGGCCGCATTATTGTGCATGGTACATTTGGAAAACAATGATAATTACATTTTGATTGGGATAGAGAGTTTGGATAAAGCAATATTTGAAGCTTGAGGTAAGTTTAAGGACAGGTCATCTCGGGATATTTCGTTGACTTGAACAGTGGCATATATGGCATATTTATCAAATTTGCAGATGACATAAAGCTGGTAGAGAAATTTAACACATCAGACTATAGAATCAAGATCTAAAAAGATCTTGGTATTTCTGAGATTCTTTCTAACTTTGAGTGTCTGTAATACTCTGTGAATAAAATAATAAATGTTAATAAGATGAAATTTAATAGAGATACATATAAACTCTTGCTTGGGTTAAAAAATTAATTTCACAAGTAAAAAATGATATAGGGATGACTAGACAACAGTTAGCCTAATAAACATTTGGGCATTTAGTGGATTGTTAAAAACCAATCTGAGTCAACAGCGTCTTATAGCAACCAAAAAAGGAATATTTTTTGGGTAATTAATTAGCCTTTATTTTTTCTGTACATACAAGTAAATTTTGTTCTTTTTTTAAATTTTCAACATTCACTTTTATAAGATATTGAGTTTCAAATTTTTCTCCCTTTTGCTCCTCCCCCACTCCTCTCACTGCCCCAAAATGGCAATCCCTCTGATATAAGCTATACATGTATAATCATATTAAGCATATTTCCACCTTAGTCATATCGTCAAAGAAGAATCAGAACACAAGGGGAGATGGGGGGCGGAGAGAGAAAGAGAATAGCATGCTTCAATCTGCATTCAGGCTTCATAGTTCTTCCTCTAGATGGGGATAGAATTTTCTATCTTGAGTCTTTTGGAATTGTCATAGAACATTGTATTGCTGAGAAGAGCTAAGTCTATCAACGTTAGCCATCGCACAATGTGGCTGTTACTGTGTACAACGTTCACCTGGTTCTACTCACTTCACTCAGCATTAGTTCACATAAGTCTTTCCAGGTTTTTCTGAAATATGCCTGCTCATTATTTATTACAACACAATAGTATTCTGTTACATTCTACAGCTTATTCAACCATTCCCCAAGTGATGTACATCTCCTCAATTTCCAATTCTTTTACACCACAAAAAGACCTACTATAAATATTTTTTGTACATGTGGGTCTTTTTCCATTTTTTATGATCTCTTAGGGATAGGAATATAAACTTAAACTGTACAGAGAAACTAAGCAGATAATAGTCTTGCTATATTCTGTTTTGATCAGATTTTTTGTCTAGAATATTGTGTTCCATTGTAGGCACCATATTTTAGGAAATTAAAAAATTCAAAGGAGAGTAAACCATCATAATGGACCATTAGATCCCATGAAGACTGGTTGAAGGAAGTGGGTGTGTATAACTAGAAAAGAGAAAACAGGGTAGACTGAGAGATATTATCAAATATTCAAAAGATTATCATGGGGAAAGGGAATTATTAGATTTGCCTTTACTTAAGCTCTAAACGATTGCTAGTTTGGTAATGGGTGGGTCTTACAGAGAAGTAAATTTAGGCTTGATGAAAGGAAAAACTTTGTAATAAATAGAGTTATACAAAAATGGAATTAGCAGACTGTGTTTTTCCTCACTTGAAAGGGGTGTCCATTTTCCACGTTACAGGGAATTTTAAGTCAGTTACATGAACTATACAATGAACTATAATTTCAGATACCTGAGATCTCTTATTGCTCTTAGGTTCCATGATTCTGTTTTTAAAGAAGTGGAAAAGGACTGGATTGTGAAAGGTTTTGAATTCTATGTTAAGGAAATTTTCTTTCATCCTATTACATTACATTAAGCAAACTTATTAAGCAAAACAGGATATGAGTGGCAAAGACCGTTTTAGGAAGATTATGCATTGTTAGCACTAGATAGCACAAATGAAAGGGAAAGACCAGAGGAAGGAGATCAGATGGGAGACTGTCAGAAAAGACCAGTTTTTAAGGGATGAGTGTCTGAACTAGTGTAAGTACAGTAGAAATGGTCAAGAAAGGATCGATATTAGAGATGTGATTAAGAATAATTTTTAAAAATTAGTAAGATGGATAGTGAGGAGTTGAAGTTAACTCAAAGATTTTGAGGCCAGGAAACTATCTGGTACCATTGAATGAAGTAAGTTCATCTAGCTGGAGTAAGGTCAGGTTTAGGGAACAGATAACGAATGGCATAGGGTATATTGGTACATTTAGTGAGCATACAATATACCTGTGAATGTATCATCCTTTAAATTAACTTTATGATTAAATGGGAGGATTAAATGTATTATTATAAACAAATATGCTTTAATGTAAAGATTTGCAATGGGATTTTGTTCCCTACAACATGTTTTTGGAGAAAATATATTTATTCATTGGCAATTTCCTTTGACTTATGTACCAGTATACCACAAAGCAAAAGAAATACATCATTTAAAAAAACATAATAATGGAAGAAGTTGAACTTCTGACTTTTCTAATTATGTGTGTGCATTTTTTTTGTATTTTCCTTCAGGTAATGCAAAGATATCAATAAAATATACTCATATACAACAATATACAAAGGAAGAGATTAAAATTCATTTTAACCCTATACAAGAAACTTTGGACCAGTACAATCAATCATGCTAACCTAATTTATAAAATTCATTCTGACAAATTTTTAAGGAATTTTTCTTTTCGTTAGTCTTAGCTAAGTCTGTTGGCATTCCAGCCCATCCTATCTTCTAATTCAGGCTCCTTCCAGGAACAATAAGAGAACTCTGCAATTCACTGGTAAATCAATAGCCCTCAAAAGTTCCATAAATTAATACAGGCATGCCAACTTTAAATTTCATGTGTACAGTATGATTTTTAGACAAGAGAAGGAAATACCTATTAAATGATAATTGGAATCAATTCTTCTGATGTTTTTGTGGAAGGAAAGATTATGGTCCTAATCTATAATACATTTCGTGGGGTGCCATACTCTGTGCCTCTTTGTGAAATAGCTGCTTAGCCATAGCCCAGAGGATAGAGTTATAATTAGGATTTCTGAGTTACATGTCTGTGCCTATGCATATTTCCTTTGGGAGTTTTACAAACTCATTTCCCCTTCCTGTATACCTATATTTTCATGGAAATTTATATTGCTATTAAAATTATATCCATATTATCCAATATCTTCATGTTAACATCATTGTGAGCTAGATCATGATGATAATAAGATGGGTCCATAAATTTAAGGCTATTTCAGTTATTTTAAGGATTATTGAGAAGTATAGTGACATAAGGAAAACAAAGCTGCCCTCAGATCCAGGAAGATCTGGGTTATTGTATTGCTTCTGACATATGGCAAGTAGGTCACATGACCTTAACTCACTTAAATTCTCAGTGTTCTTGGCAACTTGCTAAAACTATAAGCTGCAGGGACACCTAGGTGGCACAGTGGATAGAGCTCCGGCCTTGGAGTCAGGAGACCCTGAGTTCAAATCTAGCCTCAGACACTTGACACTTACTAGCTATGTGACCCTGGACAAGTCACTTAGCCCTGATTGACTCACCAAAAATTATTTATGTATAAACTGCAGAGATAGTGAAGAAATGTATTGTTGGAGGGAATTTCATTACCCTAGAAGTCTGCATACCAATGAAATCAAAGAACTAGTCACTTTTACTAAGGATCATTTCTCCAAAATAACAGGTCTTGTCATCTTTTGAGACAGTAAGGTGGTGGCAGTGGATAGAGTACTTGAAGACCTGAGTTCAAATACAGCCTCAGAGACTTACTGAATGTGAGGCCTTGGACAAGTCATTTAAAATCTATTTACCTCAATTTACTAAACTGCAAAATTAGAATAATGACAGTAGCTACCTTGTAGAGTTGTTGTAAAGATCAAATGAAATAATAAATGTAAAATATTTAGCACAATGTCTGGCACATAGTAGTATAGTATAAATGTTTGTTCCCTTCTTGTTGAAAAATGTGTATTTCATTCTACTTCATTGTTTCTTCTTAATTTGAAGACACTGTTGAAGAAATTTCTTTTCATCAGATATCATCTCTCTCAGAGCTTAATATTTCATTAGTACAAAGGCATTTACCTCTTTGACATAAAACTCAAAAGTGAGTGTAAAGCTGGCCACTGTACCAACCTTATCCAGTAACCTCTTTAATGATACTGATGATGCCCCATTACCATTATTTCAATATGGTGGCAATATCACGTTCTTGTCTCTGACTCAAAAAATTAATACAAAGATTACTAATAAAGCACAGTTTGATTTCATTTTCTTAGAGTAAATATGTTGCTAAAATATTTTATGTAAAGCAATTACTTCACGTCAAATTATTTTTCCTTGTGATTTTTATTCTGAATTTCAGGCAGTCCCAGTGAAAGAAAATCTGTCTTTCTCTAGCCATAATTAGGACTGACACTTTTCTCATTTGAGGAAATTTTACTCAACTTGTTTTATCATCCTCTTATATTTTTTGAAGAGTACAAGCCTTTTTTTGGGGGGGTGAAGGGGTGGAGAACATCTTTAGCTTATCAGAGGGTTTTGCTTTAGTAAAAATGGATGTTAGAGACTAAATTAAAGTCCCTTAGTCATACTTTGACAACTTCCTATCCAGAAAAGGATTATAGAATCTTAGATCAAAAGAACCTTCACAGTTATATAGTCCAACCCTCTCAATAAGTAAGTTGCTTCCTTCTGTTATTTATGTTACTTTCATTTCTGAGTGTGTGTGTATACATACACATTTATGCATTTGTGTGTATATATGTATATATGTGTATGTATATACATATGTGTGTATATGTGTATGTGTGTATATGTATACATGTGTGTATGTATATATATATATATGCATATGTATCCCTCAACTTCCCTTTCCCAGTAAGCCATGTCTTATGACAAAAATTTAAAAAAGAAAAAAAGATACTTCAGTAAATGTAACCAATAAACCAACCTTCTCTGACAGTATTTGCAGTGTTTCCAGAAGCACCCATTCTTCTGACATCTACCAAAAAGGGAAAAGAGGCATATTTTCTCAACTCTTATTTTAGCCTAAATTTATAATTACAAAGTTTCCAGTTTTATCTTTTGAAAAATCTATTTAAAATATTGTAGTATTTGAATATTATTTTTCTGCTTTTACTAACTCCCTACTACATCAGTTTTTGGTTTCCTATATTTCTATGCTTCTTCAATTTTTCATATTCACCATTTCCTACACATTAATATTCTATTTCCTATACTATGAGTTGTTTCTCTATACCCCATAAAATTAGCATCTACTTTTTTTTCCCAATTCTTTGGTATCTCAGAACAATGCTTCTATGAATATTTGGTATATATGGGACCCTTTGACCTCCTTGAGGTATATCTTTAATGATATCTCAGGGTGAAAAAAAGTAGACATTTTAGTAGTTTTTTGCATAATTTCAAATTGCCTTGCCAAATGATTGAACTAATTCACAGGGCCATTAATAGTGTAGTAGTGACAGTCTTTCTATAGCACTTCCAATGTTAATCATTCTTATATTTTATCACCTTTACCAATTTTCTATGTGGGAAGTGAAACCTTAAAGTTATTTTGATGTCTGTTTCTCTTCTTTTTATTAATTTTGTACAGTATTTAATGATGTAGGTAATATTTTTCAATTCTTTAAGAACTGTTCATTTCCTTAGATCATGTATTCATTGGGGCATTAGGTTTCTGGTATTAAAGTGTTTAAATTTTATATTAATTTTCTATGTATCTTTGATAGATCCTTATGAAAGATATTTGATTCATTTCTCCCTTCTCAGCTACAATAATTTGTTTCTTATTTAAAAAAATGAAAGCTTTTAAATTTCTTATAATAAAAATATTTCTTTTATTTTGATTTTGATTGTCCTTGGTTTGATTATAAATCCTCCCCATAGCCATATCTGTGAAAGTTATTTTATCTTCTGATTTTTTAATGGTATGAACATTAATATTCAGGTGTTGTATACATTTTGAGCTTATTGTCATATTGGTGTAAATTACTGATTTAATTTTTTTCTTTCCTTTCTTTTTCTTTTTTTGACAGATTTCTTTCTAGTTTGCTCAGTAGCTCTTGTCACTGAAGAAGTAGTGTATGTTCACAAGTTTAGGGAATATTGGGTAATTGAATTTTATTCCAACCTCCTCATTTTATAGATAAGAAAACTGAGGCTTAGAGAAAGGAAAGATTTGATCATGTAATATAGATTTATAAATCTTACAAATCATCTAGTTCAGAATCTCCCTTTTTACAGATGACAAAATGAGGCCTAGGCAGGACAAGTGTCTTGTCCAGGGTCACAGAGGTAGGCACTAATAATTATTCATGTTTATGTAGTGCTTTAATGTTTGCAAAGCACTTTGTATTTGTTGCCTTATTTCTCATTAAAAGATAAATGCCATTATTTCCATTTTATAGATATGAAAAGTGAGACTGAGAAAAGTTAAGTGAACCAAGTCTTTATGTTCAGTAACTGAACAGGATTTTGAGCCTGTATCTTTCAATAAAAAAACTACAAAAACTTTTGGTCAAGATACAAGAGCACTTTAGGAGTCAAATTGCAATTATTCCTCCTAGCAACCTAAAAAGTGTATGCATCATTTACTACATTTATTTACAATTGAGGAAAGACTTATACTGGAGCAAGTTTCCAACTCTGTTTTGAAACAGATGAAGCAGCTTACCTAACCCTCCTCAGAAACCAACTGTAGCAAATGGCACTTGACAGCTCCTGAAGATTCATTCCATATTTAAATCTCTTCATTCTTTAGCAGAGCTTGTTCCCTTAACATAATTCACAAATTATGTTGTGACAATAAATTATATTTTGTGCTGTCATTTAAATCAACATGGCTAGCTAAAATATGAATGCATTGGATGCATAGTCTGAAGGTCTATGGGCCAGTCTAAAGATCAATATATTTTTATCTTTCATCTGTTATGTCCTGTCCTAGAACTGTGTAAATGTACCTTTTGAAACTTTTTTTCTTCTTTTTTGAGTAGGTGGTGGGAGAAGGAAAAAGTGAGTCATATAGAAAAAAAAAGACAGTGCTTTTCATTCGTGTTATTCAATGTCAGAGTCAAATTGGCCTTGTCTAGTGGAATAGACAATGGCCTTCAGAATCAGGAAGATGAGTGTTAAAGACCTGTTTCTGACATATATTCCAAAAATGATTTTGGTCAAGTAATTTAAATGCTCAGTATGCCTAGTTAACTCTCTGAGAAAATGGTTTTCAAGGTTTTATGCTCTTAAAATTTTTTGAGGACACTCCACAAGGAGCTATTGTTTATGTGGGTTATGTCTATCAGTATTTACCAGAATACAAATTAAAACATTTTAGTATTATTATGAAAATAGTTCTGAACTCCTGGACTCCCTGAAAGAATCTCAAGGACCTCTAGGGCTCCCCAGACCACACTTTGAGAACAGATGCTCTAAACAATAATTTCCAGAATAGTTGCTAATACATTGATGGGAGTTTCTTCACAGAGTTCCCTATATGGTTGAAATCTCAGCTCTATATCAAATTCACTTCTTCCTCTGTATTGTAATATTATACAACAACATATTTTGTGTATATCTGCATTTTCAAGAGTTTCTGGGTTAAATGAAACATTTGGATAATACCTCCTTTGTAGAAAAATAACCAGTCAAAAACCAGGGCTTGTTTCACTTTTGCAGTGGTAATTATGTAGTTCAGACACATAGGGAAAGAAATTTTCTGCCAATTAGACAAACTAAATTGAGTTCTAAGTTAGTCCCTGTGGTAAACACATTCACATTTCCCAGCTCCTAAACCAGATGTTTGAGTCAGAGGGTGGCATCATATCCTAACCTCAATCTGCCACAGTTTTAGCTGCTAACACTGCCACTCCAGCATTTCCAGTTCTCATGCTGCTATTTCTACTGTGTTCTCAGTCTATCCAACTTTCTACCCACCTGTACCACCTCTTTAAGCGGGGTGGGGAATAATATGCCTGCCACTTGTTTATTTTTCTTTTTCCTTTGGTATGACATACACTTAACAAAAATCAATCATAGAACTTTCTGTTCAAAAGATCATGTGGCCAGTGATGAAGGGGATTTTAGAAGTTATCTGGATAGGGGTACTCAAACTTTTGTTATTATGGACCCTTAGCAGTAAACAAACAAACAAAAATGTTTGCCTAAATGTTTGCCAAAAATGTTTGTTTCAATAGTTGCCTATTTGCTTATTTATAAATTATATAATGTACTACTATACTAACAATTAAGGATAGTTTGAAACTTACAAAATACAGAAATTTTAAAAAGATTAAATTATATTTAATCCTTGAGTCAATGGTGATCCCCAGAAGCTTATCAAATGGAGGAGTGACATGGTTGGAGCTCTGCCTTAGGAAAATCACTTTGGATGCTGTGTGGAAAATGGATTGGAGAGGGGGAAAATGTGAAGCAAAGAGACCAAACAAGACACTTTTGTAATACTCTTTGCCAGCAATTCTCAAAATGTTTTGGTCTCAGGACCATTTTATACTCTTAAAACTTAATGAGGACAGTCTAAAGAGATTTTGTTTAAGGGAGTTATAGCTATCTATATTTGTACACTTAGAAATTAAAAGTCTTAGTATTATAATGCAAATAGTTTTGACCTCATGGAACCCCCAAAAAGGTTTAAAAGACCCCCAGAGGTCCCTGAACCACACTTTGAGAATTGTTGGCCTAGGCAAGAGTTTCTGAGGGACTAATCCTTGGAAGTGGCTATGTAAGAAGAGAGAAGGGGCCAAATTGTTTTTTTTTTTTTGTCTGTTTAGTTTTGTTTTTGGGATGGGGCTTGCAAGGCAATCTGGGTTAAGTGACTTGCTCAGGGTCATACAGCTATTGAGTGTCAAGTGCCTAAGGCCAGATTTGAACTCAGGTCTTCCTGACTCCAGGAGTTGTACTCTATCCACCGTGCCACCAACTGCCCCTAAAAGGGGCCAAATGTGAGAGATGTCTTAGAGATAAAAAAGACAAAATTTAGTAATCAATTTTACATGTTAGTATGTGAGAGAGTGAGAAGTCTAGATTAACAATGAGATTGCAAATTGGAAGAACTGGAAAGATAACAGTCTCCTCAACAGTAATAAGGAACAAGAGGTGAATTTAGAGAAAAAGATGATGTAATGATATCTGCAATACAAGTCAAACCCATCTATACTTGTTCATCTAGGATAACTCACTTTATCTTACCAAAAAAAATGTTCAATGTATATAATGTATGAAGGAATAGGTCAGTCTATGATATGGAGTCCTCAGATAGATGGATACTTGCAACAGCCAAAAGTTTATGTGGTGACCAGGGAGGGCAATTCATGCAAATGGAGTGGGAGATTTTGCTTATATAGTTTTGAGAGTGTCTGGGTCCTACTTAGGTGATAACCACCCAGAGGGGCCAATGCACAGATCATTCATGTGAAGTAGAAGGGTCCAGAGTAAGAGAATTATGTGTGGTAATGAGTAAAGAAATGACATAGTCATGTTATGTACAAGGTGTCATTGGACTATTGAAGGGAGAATGGTAGGCAGCCTATGTGTACATCTTTTGATTGAATGATCATCCTCCTACATACTCCCTGTCCCTGGACTCGTTCTATAGCCTGTTGTGGGTACATAGCTCTGATTTTGGGGACAACTGGACTGTTTGACCTAAGGTCACTTCCCATACTAAATCTATAATTCAATAAAAGAAAGGTAAGGTTTTTTTTTGTCAAGTAAAATATATTTTAAAATGTAGATAAGAGAGTAAAAACTAGTTTAGGCATGATATAAAACTATTTACATGCCTAAAATTTAGCCAGTACCTGGCACGTAGGTTTTTTTGTTTTGTTTTGTTCTTTAATTTTTGCTTTTTGATGAGGCAATCAGGGTTAAGTGACTTGCCCGGGGTCACACAGCTAGTAAGTGTCCAGTGTCTGAGGTCATATTTGAACTAAGGTCCTCCTGACTCCAAGGCCAGAGCTCTATCCACTGCACCACCTAGCTGCCCCACATAATTTTAATAAATGCTTATTAACTGAATAATTGAACAAATCCACCAAACCTTCTTCAAAGGATTCTGCCCTGAGCTTACCACACTCAAAGAAGTTTTATTCTAATAGATGGATAAGACATATACCTAAACAAATATGATATGATAGATTATGTTAAGAGAAAAAAGATAGATCAATGTGTTCTAAGAAAATTTGAAGAGAGAAGGATCATTTTAGTTACATAAATTGGGGAAGTCTTCATGAAGTCATTTGTACATAAACTGAATCCTGAGAAGATCTCAATTAATGGAAATGTAGGGAGAAAAAAACCCACGAAGTTCTAGAACACACACACACACACACACACACACTCACACACAAACACACACACAGAGTCTCATCAGTAAACATTTACTAAATGTCCAGTGTATGCCAGGTACTGGGGATACAAAGAAAGGCAAAAGACAATCTGCCCTGGAGGAGTTCACAATCTCATGGAGGAAACAATACATACCGAAAAAAAGTTATATTCAGGATTAATAAGAAATAATTAATAGCAGGAAGGCACTAGAATTAAGAGGGATTGGAGTAGGCTTCCTGGAAAAGGTGAAATTTTAGCTGAGACTTGAATGAAGCCAGTTAAGCCAGGAAGTGGAGAATGAAGAAGGAAAGAATTCAAACCATGGAGGACAAACTGTGAAAATGACCAGGGCCAAAGATTGAGTGTCGTATTTGTAAAACAGCAAATGGAACAGCGTCACTGTGACACAAAGAGCAATTTAGTCCAGGGTAACTGGAAGGTAGAATATGTAAAGGGCAGTAGAGGGAAACAAAGCAGGAAAGATAGAATAGAGTGAGTTTTAAATAGCAAGCTAGCAATTTTTACTTTATCTTCTAAGACGTGAGAAAGCATTTTTGAGGGGGGCAAATATTTCTATCTCTCAATTAGGCAATTTAGAGGCAGCATGGCTTAGGTAGAGGGCTGGGGTTCTTGTCCCATCTCTGACACCTACTGGCAATGTGATCCTCTCACAGTTCAGTTACCTTATCAGTTCTCTGGCCAACTCTTTAAAACTAAAAACTGCAGAGCATTTGGCAGAGGGAATTTCCACAAGGAGAGTTTCCTATGGGAATGAAACTACAAGTCTAGTCAAAAGAGGGACAGAGACAGACATACACACAGAGAGACACTATTTAGCACCCAACCCATTTGAGAGCTTGGTTGAAGTTAGAGTAAAATATGAGGCAGAAATAATGCTTAATAAGCAATTATATTAATCCAAGAGAAAAGTGACCGGTTAATGCTTTGAGGCCTGAAGTATAAGTAAAAAAAAGGGAGTAAATGTAGGAGATATTGTGGAGATAAAGTTCAATGGAACTTGTCAACTTAATAGATAGAGAAGGCTAGAATGATGAAGAGGTAAGAATCAAAGGTTACTCTCAGTGAAATTTGAACGATAAAAAATAAGGAATTTGAGAAGTTAAAAAGAGAGATGATGAGCTTAATTGAGGACATGTTGAATTTTAAAATCTTGAGAAACATCCAGATGGAGATAACCAGCAAGCAGTTGCAGTTGAGAGAATGGAGATCAGAGGAGAGATTGGGATTATATAGAGAGATTTGGGAATCATCTGTATAGAGGTGATAATTGTAGCTATGGTTGCTGATGAGATCAGCAGGGGAGAGAGTATACAGAGGGAATAAAAGAGCTTAGAGACCAGAATCTTGGGAAATATTCTTAAGGCACACCAGAGTGAGTATAAATGGAAGAGACTTAAAGGAATAGGATAAGTTTCTTTTTAAAAAATGCATCCTACACACATACATATATGATATAAACATTATAGTTTATATACATATATTGATATACACATATGTATATGTAGATATGTATGTAAATATATATGCAGAGAGAGAGTTTGGGAAATTGGATTACCTGATCTTTGACTATGTTTCAAACACATATGTCAGCCATGTTAGGCAAACACCAAATCCTTTTGCCTAGGTCCTCCAGAGAAGGACCTAGGTTGTTGGTGGGCAAAAAGGATATTTAAAAGGTTGCTAATTTTCAGCTACAGAAATTAGAATTCACTGTTTTTGTATAGCCAAAATATTTTCTCAATAACAAATTTTGTTTCAAAGCCAACTGTCTCTAGCAAGATGGTGTAATAGAAAGAACACTGAATTTGGAATAATAGGTCCTGGGTTTAAATTTCTATTCTATCAACTAACTGCTTGTGGCACCTGGGATAGATCATTTTACCCATCCAGGTAAGTTTCCTCATTTATAAAATCATGAGGTTAGGCTGGATAATCTCTAAGCACCCTTCCAACTCTAAGACTGTACTATGTGGGTTCATTTTCCCAGCGCGGCCATGCCATGCATATACATGTAATGCTAAAAAATCTCAGTTCTTTTTGGAATGGGCAATTAGGTGACAAATTGGGTTTTTCATCAGGCTTCCTTTATTCCCATTTTTTAGTCCTTTGATGATTGATTTTATAGGACATTTGGGTAAAGAGCAAAAAACTAATCCACTTGTCTTTCTAGAGGGTGTCTATGTATGCTTCTATCAAACGAAATGATTTTACATGGGATAGGGAAAGGTGTTTTATCTTTGAAACATTACTTATTACCACTCTTACCTCCATATTCCTTGTCTTTGGAGCAACAGTAAAAAAAGTATGTCCTCTTCTCAGATTTGTTGTGAGGATCAAATGAAATAAAGTATGTATGTGCTTTGAAAAATATTAAGCACTAAGGAGGTGGAGCCAAGATGGAGGGAAAGCAGTGACTGTCTTGAGCTCTCTCCCAAAGCCCTCCAAATACCTAAAAAAATAGCTCTAAACAAATTCTAAAGCAGCAGAACCTACAAAAAGACAGAGTGAAACAAATTTCTAGCCAAAGACAGCCTGGATGGTTGATTAGAAAGGTATATCGTGCCGGGCGGGGAGAGGAGCACAGTTTGGCGTTGGCGCGCAGGCCCCAGAGATCCTGGGGCAGGTCTCAGAAGACTGAATCGCAGGCAGCTGTGGCAGTTTCCAGACTTCTCAACCCTTGAACACCAAAGACAACTTAGAAGGTCAGTGGGAAAAGTCTGTGACTGCAGTGAGAGAGGAGCTAGATCTCAGCCGCAAGTCTTGAGTGTGGCCCAGGGCCTCGGCTTTTTCCTGAGCTTCCAGCCCACAGACTGAGGGGGAATCAAGTGCATGATCAGAGGGGGGATTGCAGAGATCTCTTTGCCAGGGCTGAGGCAAGAATCTCTTGCTTTACCTGTGCTTGGATCTGGGTCATAGTTTGAGGGGTGGTCCTGGGGCGAGGGAGAACACTGGCGCGGTGGAGCTTGTTGTGGTAGTGGAGAGAAAACACCTCGCTCCTTATCATACCACCTTGGAAGAATTGAAAATTTACAGGTCCCTAGAAGTACCTCTGAAAACAGCTGTACAAACCCCCGAAGCTTGGGACAGTACACTCTTCACATTGGAAGCAGACTTTTACGTTAACAAAGAGTTTAAAACTCAAGTAATTGTCCAGGATCATGAGTAAGCAGCGTAAAAAGAGTCAGACTATGTTATCTTACTATGGTGACAAAGAAGATCAAAACATACAACCAGAAGAAGACAATGAAGCCAAAGCTCCTACATCCAAAGCCTCCAAGAAAAATATGAATCAGTCCCAGGCCTTGGAAGAGCTCAAAAGGGATTTTGAGAAGCAAGTAAGAGAAGTAGAGGAAAAACTGGGAAGAGAAATGAGAGTGATACAAGAAAATCATGAAAAGCAAGTCAACAGCTTACTAAAGGAGACCCAAAAAAAAACTGAAGAAAATAACACCTTGAAAAATAGCCTAACCCAAATGGCAAAAGAGGTCCAAAAAGCCAATGAGGAGAAGAATGCCTTAAAAAACAAAATTGGACAAATGGAAAAGGAAGTCCAAAAGATTACTGAAGAAAATACTTCCTTAAAAATTAGAATAGAGCAATTGGAAGCTAGTGACTTTATGAGAAATCAAGACACTGTAAAACAAATCCAAAAGAATGAAAAATTAGAAAACAATGTGAAATATCTCATTGGAAAAACAACTGACCTGTAAAATAGATCCAGGAGAGAGAATTTAAAAATTATTGGAGTATCTGAAAGCCATGATCAAAAAGAGTCTAGATGTCATCTTTCAAGAAATTATCAAGGAAAACTGTCCTGATATTTTAGAACCAGAGGGCAAAATAGAAATTGAAAGAATCCACTGATCTCCTCCTGAAAGAGATCCCCAAAGGAAAACTCCTAGGAATATTGTAGCAAAATTCCAGAGTTCCCAGGTCAAGGAGAAAATATTACAAGCAGCCACAAAGAAACAATTCAAGTATTGTGGAAACACAATCAGGATAACACAAGATTTAGCTGCTTCTATGTTAAGGGACCACAGGGCATGGAATATAATATTCCGGAGAGCAAAGGAGATAGGATTACAACCAAGAATCACCTACCCAGCAAAACTGAGTATAGTCCTGCAGGGGAAAAAATGGTCATTCAGTGAAATAGAGGACTCTCAAGCATTCTTGATGAAAAGACCAGAGTTGAATAGAAAATTTGATTTTCAAATACAAGACTCGAGTGGAACATGAAGAGGTAAACAGGAAAGAGAAATCATAAGAGACTTATTAAGGTTGAACTGTTTACATTCCTGCATGGAAATATGATATTTGTAACTCATGAGACCTTTGTCAGTATTAGGGTAGTTGGAGGGGAAAAAATTATATGTACATATATATAGATATAGATAGATAGGTAGAGGGCACAGGGTGAGTTGAAAATGAAGGGGTCATATCTGGAGAATAAAATTAAGGGGTGAGAGAGGAATATACTAGGAGAAGGAGAAAGGGAAAGGTAGAATGGGGTAAATTATCTCACAAAAAAAAACAGAAAAGAAAAGGCTCTTACAGTGGAGGGGAAACAGGGGAAGGTGAGAGGGAATGAATGAATCTTATTCTCATAGGATTTGATTTAAGAAGGGAATAACATATACACTCAATTGGGTGTGGAAATCTGTCTTACCCTACAGGAAAATAGGGGGGGAAGGGGACAAGAGAGTAGGAGAATGATAGAGAGGAAGGCAGATTTGGAAAGGGAGTAATCAGAAGCGAATACTTTTGAGGAGGGACAGGGTCAAAAGAAAGAATAGAATACATGGGTGGGTGGGATAGAATTAAGGGAAATAGAGTTAGTTTTTCACAGCATGTCTACTATGGAAGTGTTTTGCATAACTGCACATATATAACCTATATTTAGTTGCTTGCCTTATCAATGAGAGTGGGTGGGGAAAACACATGTTTAAAAAAAATGTTTTCACATGCAACTGGGAAATAAGAAGTACAGGAAATGGGGTACAGAAATCCATCCTGCCCTACAGGAAAATTGAAGGGGAAGGGGATAAGAGGGGGTGGAGAGATAGAAGGGAAGGCAGACTAGGGGAAGGGGTATTCAGAACGCATGCCATCTTGGGGTGGGGGGAGGGGCAAGATGGGGTGAAAATTTGGAACTCAAAATCTTGTGAAAGTAAATGTTGAAAATAAAAAAATAAATAAATAATGACCATAAAAAATCAAAAATAGGATATACTATTTTAAGTATGTTATCACAAGGATAAAGGAAGAAATGAAGTGGAGAATCAGACTGAGTGCATGCTCCTTGAGGTTAATGTAGAAGATTTACAAGGTACTAATAGGAAGAATATATAGTCACTAGAAAACAACTAGGTACAAAAGCAGAAGAGACAAGGCCTGGATAACAAGAGAATACAAAAATATAGTAGGATTGTTGACGAACAATAGAGGAATCTAGGCCTATAGCTTAGATTGGGCATCACAAGACACCGTAACACTAGAGTTGGGACATTTGGCCCTGAGGTTTGAGTGACATTTCAGAAGGGGCAAGGCAGGACCAATTAATCCACCAATAAGCATGTATTAAGTGCCTGCTCTGTGTTGGATACTGCACTAGTTGCAGGAAGCAGAAAGACAAAAACAAAACAGTTCCTGGCCTCAAGTTTGTAGGAGAACAGTAGGCAGGTTCCACTTTACCAAATATCAAGTCCTTCATTCAGAAGGAAAGTTAGACTTAAGTGATGTGCATGCAGTTCGGGCATTTCCGACATAGCTTTTAACAGCATCCATAAAGTACTTAGATAAATTCAGGTGGCCACTCAGATATCCCATGATCCCAATGGCCACAGATTGAGAGCATCACTAATGGAATAGTTAATCAAGGAATAGTCTTTGTCAGCTTTGATCCATGGGCTATGTGACTGCTTTCCAAGTTTGGAAAGAGGCCATAATTTGCGATACTTCTTTGGGGTGCGTAATTTAGCAGCCAAGCATGCACAGGTTAAGTGGGAAAATTATGTGCACACTGAAACATTTAAACCTGCACATCTGGCCCTTCTTCATGCAAATGGAAATATTCAATTACTTTAATTCCGCAAATATGGATTGAGCCCCTACTATATGCAAGGCATTGTGCGAAGCATTTTAGGGAATGCAAAGAAACCAAAAACACAGGCTCAGCTGTCAAGAGACTTATAATATCATAGGGGAGATAAGAGATGCTACAAATAACTGCAACATGTGACAAAGTTCACTTCAGTGGAGCAAATAAACTCTGCACTGTATGATTTACAAATTATTATATTAGGGTTCTTCCCTTCATATCAATCAACAAGCATTTATTAAGCACCAGTTGTGTGTCAGGTACTGAGTATATAAAGACCAAAAAACAAAAAGTCCCCATCCTCAAAGAGATTACATTCTATCAAGGGACCAAATTTATACATTTGATGACAATTTATATTCATATGATACTTTAAGATTTATTAAACATTTTGCCTCATTGAAAAAAATATTAAGCACAGCAGAAATGTAATTTATAATAAATTATTATAGCATGACAGTCCTGGAGTCAGGAAGACATGAATTCAAATACATCCTCAAACATTTAGTAGCTATATGGCCCTGGGCAAGTTACTTAACCTCCATTTGCGTGAGTTTTCTCCTCTATAAAATGGGGATAATAATAGCACCTACCTCCCAGGGTTATTGTGAGAATCAAAAATAATTGTAAAGTGCCTGGCTCATAGTAAGTGCTATATAAATGTTATATGATGATGATGATGATGTGTTATGCAAAGTAATCCACATTTATGCATGGTGCACTTAACATTTTAGAATAGGAAAGGACCTGAGAGGCGATGGCATTCCATCTCTGTTGTTTGCCTACTTTTTTGACATTAGGCAAGTCATTCAACATCTCTAGGTCTCATTTTTGTCATCTGTAAAATGAGACAACTATATAGGATGGTTTCTAGGGTGCCTTTCAGCTCTAAATATATGATCCTATAATTCTAGTCCAACCCTGGCATTTTTAATTTGAGGGAAACAAGATGCAAGGAGATGAGAACCAGGGTTAAAGCTTAAGTTCTCTGACTTCAAATCCATCATTCTCTTTACTATGTCTAACTCTTCACTATTTATGCATATATATGCATGTATATATGTATAGTATATGTGAATATATTATATATATGCATGTATAAATATATACATGCATGTATATGCCTACATTGGTATATACTTTATGTATAACTGCATATATTATGTGAATATATACATATGTAGATATGTGCATATATGTACATAGGTACATTCTTATGTTTGGTGAATAGACTATCATTTTATATATATATATAATTTGTGTGCATAAACGTAGATTATATATAGAATATGTGTGTATACACACACTTTAAAATTATTTTTATTTTATTCACACAAAGATGAGAATATACATAATTTATATATTTCAAATGAAAATAAATGACATATCACAAACTTAAAAGCTACATTGTGCTATTGAAAGATGATTTGTAAATGCTCAGTCTTATCAGATATCAGTAGCCCTTTTGCATTCATTAGTTTTAATTTTGAAAAGTTGAAGTATCATTGTATAGTTGCATTCTCAGTTAAAGTTATGTACTAGAGAATTTAAAGTGGAATGTCAAGAATGCCAAGGCAATTCATGACCATGTTCATTTTGCCCTCATGGATGGAGTACTAGAATGTGAATCAGAAAGATCTGGATTCATATCTTGCCTTTGATACTTACTAATGATGTGAGCACAGTCAATACACAGAATTTCCCTGAATCTCAGTTTTCTCACTTATAAAATGGGGCAATAATGCCAGTAATAATATCTTTCTCACAAAAGGCTCAGAAGGGTTAAATTATGCATTGACAAGGGCAAATTTCAAAGTCCCTATAAAGGTCAACTGTAACTGTTTCTCTTACCTCTGTAGGTGAGACTATAAAGTAATGATACTTTTTAAAAAAATTCTAAAGCCATCTACATTTTGAAATGACCACAGGGAGGTGGGGTGATTTCTGTACTTATTCTAGGAATGCTCCTGTTACTCAAAATATTTTTGAAATTCCAAGAGCCATGAAAAGTTAGGTGTAAAATGAATAATTTTGATTATATTAAATTAAAAAGGTTTTGTACAAATAAAAAATATATAGCCAAGATTAGAAGGAAAGAAGAACACTGAGGGGAAAAATATAGTGAGTTTATCAGATAAAGGTCACATATCTAAAATATATAAAGAACGCTGTCAAATTTGTAAGAATATAAGTCATTCCCCCATTGATAAATGGTCAAAGGATGTGATCAGGCAGCTTTCTGATGAAGAAATCAAAACAATTTATAATCATATAAAAATGCTCTAAATCATTATTGAGTAGAGAAATACAAATTAAAATAACTTTGATATCATTTTACACCTACCAGGTTGGCTAAAATTATAAAAGGGGAAAGTGATAAATATTAGAGAGGATGTGGAAAAACTGAGACGCAAATTCATTGTTGGTAGAATTGTAAAATAATCCAAGCATTTTGGAGAGCAATCTGGAATTATGCCCAAAGAGTTATTAAAGTACCTATACTCTTTAATCCACCAATACTACTATTTGGTCTATTTCTAAAAATGACTAGGGAAAAAGGAAAAAAAAATCTATATGTTCTGAAATGTTTATAGCGGCTCTCTTTGTGATGGCAAAGAACTGGAATTTGCGGAGATGCCCATCAATTGGGAAATGACTGAACAAGTTGTGGTATATGAATGTGATGGAATACTACTGTGTCATAAGAAATAATGAGTTCAATGATTTTAGAAAAACATGAAAAGACTTACACAAAATAATGAAGAGTGAAATGAGCAGAACCAAGAGAGCATTGTATGTGGTAACAGCAATATTCTGTTTTTATTTTTCTATTTTTTTAATTTTGCTTTTAATTTATGGAATAAAACAAGCATTTCCATAACATAGTACAGTGCAAAAAGATGATTGTACATGAAACTGCAAATCTATTATGCAAGACTTGCTATTCCTTCCAAATATACAACAAAATTCTACTGCAATTTTTCTTTTTGTCATCTGATTCCCAAGCCCCATCCTAGCGATGGGTACCATTAGACACAAATAGTTATATATGTGTAAAAATTATTCTATACATACTTCTATTTATCAATTCTTTCTCTGGGTACAGATAACATCTTTCTTCATATGTCCTTTATAGTTAATTTGGGTATTTATAATAGGCAAAATAACTTATTTGCTCAAAGTGGTTCTTAAAATAATGTTTTGTTACATTATTGTAACAACATAAAATAATGTTACAATTATTCACTCAAAGTTAGTATTACAACATTATTGTAACAAAACATTGTTTTAAGAAGGATTTTGAAAAAATAAGTTATTTTGTCTGTTATAAATACCCAAATTAACTACAAAGGGTATATGAAGAAAGATGCTATCTGAATCCAGAGAAGGAACTGATGAATAGAAGTATATATAGAATAATTTTACACATATATACCTATTTGTGTCTAATGATGGCCATGGGGTGGGGCAGAAGGAGAAAAAAAGAGAAAAAAATTTACATGATAGTTTTGTTGTATATTTGAAAGGAAAAGCAAGTTATACATAGCAGATTTGCAGTGTCATGTGCAATTGTTTTTTTATTGTACTATGTTATGAAAATCTTTGTTTTATTCATAAATTAAAAATAAATTTAAAATTAATAATTAAAATTAATAAATAATGCTTTAAAAAAAAAAGAAATTCCAGGAGCCATGCAGAGAATGGAGCTAGCATCCTATTTCCTTAAACTACTTTTCTCAAGTATAGAAATTGAGTGAATAAAAATGTTACCAGACAGCAATAACCAGGCTATTTCAAAGTATATTTTGCTTGAATCCCCCTGGCTTCAAACAATTGCTTTGAATTCTTCCTTCCCATCTCTCATCAAATCCCTTGATATAGCTTTTTTCCTAAAACATAGCTTGATTTTGTAGTTTCCCATTTGCTTTCTTTGGATCATTCTTTTCCTCGGGAGGAATCTGGGAGGCATAGCAGATAGAGCTCTAGGCCTGCAATCAGGAAGGCCTGAGTTCAAATCCAGCCTCTGACATTTACTAGTGTATGGCCCTGAACAAACCACTTAACTTCTGTCTGCCTCAGTTTCCATGATTATAAAGTGAGGGTAATAGTACCACCTATCTCCCTGGGTTGCTATGAGGATCAAATGAAATATTTCTAAGGCAATGACTGGAAATCATAGATTCTTAATGTGTATTCCTCTTTCCATTTTCCTCTGAGATGTTCTTTCCCTTAGACCTAGATAATTCCCCACTAATAAATGGGCCTGACCCCACCTTTCCCCAGGCAGCAGGGAGGGCATGCCTCTAGAAACTTTCTTTATGACTTTTAGAGACATACAAGATAATCAGAAAACTTAATTTACAATCACAGCTTTTTTATCCCCAAAAACTATATTACTCATTTTTTATCAGTTCCCCTCCTCCCCTCATTATACTTTGCCCCAAATGTATTTTCACTATTTCAAAAGTTCATTTCATCTTGTCTGATAAAGGTTCTCCATCACTAACAATATATCTGTATCCATATCCCTATCCATATCTATCATACCTAATCTACATTTATATCTATCTATATCTGCATTTATATCTATATCTACCTTTTTCATATATTCATGTGTATATGATTGCATATGTACACTTCTACCATTAAGACAGTTATTTTTGAGTTCTGAAGATGCTTTGAGAAATATTAGAACAGGCATCTAACCCTAAGAGGTGCCTAGTTTAAAAAGTGCCCCTCTAGATATATTTCTGTAAAAATCACTTTCATTAATTTTTAGTTACTGCACATATAGTATTTATCAGAGGCCCCAAGTAAGTCCTATGCTTGCAGAATGCACCTTAGCATCTCAGCACAAATTTTTCCCCCCTATTGGACCATTTTCTCAAAGGAAACCAGAATCTGTCATCAGTTGTATGGTGTGGTGTGGTGTAGTGTGGTGGCATTGTTTTTGTATGTGTGTTAATTGAAAGACTCTAAATGCCAGGAACTTTAATGATTCTGCCTTTCTCACCCAAATGGAGGTCTGTTTTGATTCTCCCTATGTTTTCTCATGTGCTGTTCTTATGTCAGCCAATGCTGTTTCTCCTCCATTGAAGTTAAGGCTTTAGGTGGCCTGCATTCATTATCTTGAAAAGCCAGCTGAGAGATGAATAATGGCTTTGAGCTACAAAATTAAGCCTTCAGTTCACTTCATTTCATTGAAAATTATGGGGAAGTGGCTTGATAGGGTTAAAAGTGCACTTACTATAAAGTCTAAGTATCTGGGTTCCAACCCTCTTTCTTATATTTATTACCTATGTGTCCTGTGGCAAGTTGCTTACTTTCTACGGGCCTCAGTTTCTTAGTCTACAAAATGGGAATGATGATTATAATAACACTTACTAGGCATGACTGTTATAAGATTCAAATGAGATAATGTATATCTAGTAATAGTAGATGATGGCATGTTGCTGTGTGGTACAGGTAAGCATGATACCTTTTTATTCACTCCCTCATCTTTGTGTGAGTTGAACTATTCTTCTTCAGCCACTCTCTTGACTGTTTGCTTCAAGTCTGAACTTTTCCTCATCCATTTCATATGCTCCTCCCCTCTGGACCAATACTGGTTTTTTTGTTTGTTTGTTTTGTTTGTTTGTTTGTTTGTTTTGTTTTGTTTTGTTTTTGGTTAGGAAATTGGGGTTAAGTGACTTGCCCAGGGTTACACAGCTAGTAAGTGTCAAGTGTTTGATCCGAATCCAGATTTGAACTCAGGTCCTCCTGACTTCAGAGTCAGTGCTCTATCCACTGCATCACCTAGCTGCCCTTCAGTATTGTTTTTTTGGGGTTTTTTTTTTACAGACACTCATGGGAAACAATAAGGAGGAAAGTAGTGAGGACCCCATATCAAATATTTGCTCAGGTGGTCATAGACTGCTCCCTCTACCTCCACCAGAAAAAAAAAATATGACATATTCATTGCCTGGAGAATTATCTTGATAAATTAATAATAATAACAATAATAATAGTAATAATAATAATAATATTCTTTCTATAGCTCTGAGCCCCAACCCAGATAAGTGCTCTGGTAAAATACCAAAATTGTAAATCTCTCTCTCATTTGAGATTCTTAATTTGTGCAAGGATTCACATAGATTAGTAATGAAATGTGTAACCATGTTCACATACATATACAAATATATTTGTCATATATGTGTATGTGACAAAATAAACAGAAAGGCAAATAAACTTTTGTGAAAGGAAAAATATGGGGAAAATATGCACACTTTCTTGGGAGAGAGAGAGAGAAGGAAAGAGATTTAAAAAAAAAAGAATAAAGGAATCACCACTTTGACAAGTCTGCCATCAAGAGAGTTTCAATGGCATAGTATCTGTTCTGTACTCCTCAACTCTGATCCACAAACACTGTTCCTGTTCTGAAGTGCAACACAGAGGATCTCATAGATGGCATTGCTCCCTCCATGAATCCTATTCTCTTGCTCTATTGCTTTAAGGGGTATTTCCCAGGATGCTCCTACTTTTGTGTCCTCACCACATTCTTTCAGCTCTTACAGGGCTTCATTTGTTGCCCCCAGAGCATAGAACTGCAAACAGTATATGGAAGGTATGGAGAGGCAGATTTCTGTTAAATGATATTATATAAACTAACTAATAGAGCTACCAAAAAGTGAAGTGGGCTGCCTTGAGATACCTATCCTCCCTAACAAGGTAAGCCTTCAAGCAGAACTGAATGACCATGGCCACTTCTTGGTGTGCACTAGATGAGATTCCCATTCAGGAATCCATAAGCTAAGTTAGACAATGTCTGAAATTCTTTCCAGTTCTATCACTCTGGCCTCTGGAATTTTAACAACTGGCACCAACTAAGTAGGGATGGCATTTCTCTAAGACAGTTTTATCCTGATTCCTTACAACTTTCTATTAAAAGTTATATACAGTAAGGAAGGTGGTTATGACGTCTAAAAATTCCAAGTTGAAACCACATTGACAGGTCTCAGATTTAATAATTTGAAGTGGATTATTTTCATATCAACCACAACCTGTTTCCTTTTTAATTAGAAGGGACACATATTATGCAACATATTAATCAATTGAAAATAGAAGCATGTGGATGCTGATGAGAAGAAACAATACACTTATTTTTAAAAAGAACCAATGACTGGTAGTTGACACAGGTATTGCACAGGGTGAGCATTTGGCTTAATGATAAATGATTTTTCTTCCTAACATTTTTCAGCAGGATGCAGGCATAATAATAATACTGAAATTCTACAAAGCTACCTATTGTTGATAAATTCTCTAGTGTCACTCCTCCAGAAGTCCTCAGTCTCTGACATTTACTGTATTGTGGTATTTTCAGCTCATAATCAGATAAATACTTATAGAAGAACATGACTTGTTTCCCTCTGAAATACCTTTTGAACCTTCATGTGTTACAAAACCACAACATTTTAATGTATCTCTTTAAAAATGTATTTTGCAGTAAAACTAAAATGTTGTGAAAATTGATCTTGATATAAAATTTAGCACATCAACATTAAGGACACTTAGAGACTTCAGTCATCAGTAAACCAGAAAGGGAATAACTGAATTTCAAAGTAATGATATGGAGGTCATAAAATGAGAAATTCAAACATGTTTCAGAAGCTGATCATTCATGCTAGTCATTTGTCAAATTGTTTTCCTCTAGGATGGTAGACAAGAATAAAACAAAATAAAATATCAAAACTTTCCTTCCTGAAATTTGAAATTGGGAGAAGGGGCTAGTACTGTGAATCTTGTTACTAGCTACCCAAGTTTCTCTGGGGAAAAAAAAAACAAATCAAAACAAAACAAATAAATGATAAAAACAAATAAATATACCAAAAACCTAAAAGTAAGTTATATCACATTACCCCTCCTTGCATACTCAGTATTGTACTCAAACTAGCCTAGTTGTTGTTACTACAATCTACAGGTCTCTCTCCCACTTCTATACCTTAATTCAGATTGTCTCCCCATGTTTAGAATCACTCTTCTCCTCACTTCCACTTCATAGTATCTTTGACTTCCTTCCCAGTTTCAGTTCAGCCTATATTCTACAGGAACGTTTCCCTAGTCCCACATTTTGGTAGTGACCCCTAACATTTTGTGTTTACTTATTTATGCACATATTGTACTCTTTCCCCAACACAAAAAATGTAGGTTCCTTGAGGACAGGGATTTTTTTTAAAAAATCTGTTTTGCCATTGTATCCTTGGAATCAAACTGAGGGCTCAGTAGATAGCTGTTAAATTTTAGTGGTCCATAGAGGGCAATCTGGATTAAGTTGTGATGTTAATTAAATTCATATGCTGTAAAGGAATAATTTCTTTTGAATTCAGGAATGAAAAAGTTCAGATTTGCCAACTTGAGAATCTGGGATTAAAATATTGTGAGTGAAGAGCTAAATTAACTACCATACTGACAAGAGGGGCAAAGGTTCAAAAAAATTTTTACTTTGTTGTTTCTATTTTTAAAAGTGAGGCTATAATGAGCATTCTTAATGCAATAACATCATTCATTGGCTTTATCTGTCTATTTATTTGCCTACATATCCATATATATTTTAACTCAGAACAGGATTATATTTTCATTATCATAGGGAACTCCCACTCAAGAAACCTCAACCTGCAATGCAGGTTGGCACCTTCTTTATAACTGATAGTCTGAGAGAAGGGACTCTCAACTTGGGTCCATGATCTTGTATAGGTATGTATGTATGTACACACATAGACACATATACATATACACACAATACATATATAATGTATATGATGACATTTCAATGTAATTGGTTTCTATTATAATCTTATGTATTTTATTATATTCATTTAATTTTTTTTTGAGAGGAGTTCATAGGCTTCACTGTACTGCCAAGGGGGGGTCTAAGATACATAAAAAGGTAAAGAACCTATGTTTTTTAAAAGTTTCCCAGACCCTGAAAGGTTAAGTAGCATATATACATATAGGTATTATGCATATGAAAATGTGTAGATAAGCATATATTCATGTATGTATGTATATATACATATTACATACATAAAGAGTCAGTGTGTTTTAGAGGCAAACTTCAACTGAGCTCTTCTTGATTTCAAGGTCAACTTTCTATCAACCACATCCTGTTGCCTGTCAGTATAAAAATGTGTTTAAAAACCTGAGTAAGCCCTCATTAGCCCTTGATTAAGGACAGATAGCATTGGTGAAAAGTAATGATTTAAAAGTCCAATAAAGCAATATATTCCTCAGAGTAAGGTAAGAATTATCCTTGACAAGGCAATAAATACAGTATCAGAATCAGACCACAGGTAGATGAGATTCAATTCAATTCAACAAGGATTTACAAAACTCCTGCCCTGAGTCAGGTACTATGGTGGGCAAAGACAAAAACAAATTACCTCCCTTCAAGGAGCTTATAATCTATTAGAGATTTTCTGAATCTAAATTTCAGATTTAAGTGAAGTTTTCATCAGCTGATCAGTTATACTGGTTTTTTATGGAATTTAAAGACTCATCCAGTGAATAAAAAAGACTTTTCCTCTGAGACAATTTTGAACCACCCTCAGACAAAAAGCTGTCCCCTCAGCATATCTTACTCAATTTAGAACTCTCTCCCCATACCCCAAACCAGGGTATGACATCTTGAAAGATCAAGTAAACCAAGTAGAATAGCTGTCCCTATCAGACAGTAAGAATGGAGACAGGTAGCTAGAAATGTGCTACATCTTTCCCTTTTGCTCTCTCTCCTTTTTTTTCCTCCCTCCCTCTCAATTATGAACTCTCAAGCATCTGAGAAACACAAGATCATTGTCTAATCCAACCCTCTCATTTATAAATGAGGAAACAGAGGTCCTGTTACTTGTCCAAAGTTGTTTCCCAAGGAGCAAAGCAGAACTCAAGCCCAAGTCCCTTAATTCCTAACTTCGGTGGTCTTTGACTAACCTGTTCTGCAATTCCATTTTGTTTTTGTTCTCTGTATTTATACTTTAATGCTCTACTTTCCAATGCTCTACTTTCCATTATATTCCATGTAGTTTTTTTCATCTATTTGATTTAATCAAGCATTTGTTAAGCAAACCTATGTGTCAAGCAGGGGCTCTTTTCACTGCCATTGTCTGCTCTCATCTTCAGTGAGAAAATGAGCCTTGAGAAAGAATTCCTTCATGTGTTTATAATAATATAATGCAGATAGGCAACATGCCATTTTGGGGAAAAGGTAGAGAGTCAGCCTCACAGTGAGGTAGATCTGGGTTTAAGGCCTGCGTCAGTCTCTGTAGGGACTTTTAAGAAGTCTCTTTGCTTAAGGTGGTATCTGTGTTCCAGGCAAGATAATATGAAAGCTCACCTATAGGAGCCCAGGAGCACAGGGGCAGAATAGAAGTTCTTGTGGGAAGGGGATGAGAAGGATGGCCAGAAGACAAATATATACATAGTTCTATTCACTTAACATGTACCTATTTATATTCCCTTAAGACTTGAAAGAAGCTAATTTTATGAGCCATTTCACTCACATAGAATATTGTTTTCTAGTCTACATCAATTTAATTAAATATTTACTAGGCACCTATTATGGACAAGACACTGTGGTTCACAAGTACTCAGTTCATCAATTTAATAAGAGATAGTGACTGACACATTTTTTTTAGTCAGTCAGTCAATAAACATTTATTAAGTACCTACTAAGCTTCAGACATTTTGCCTGGCGTGTTGTAAACACTGAGATTACAAAGAAAGGCAAAATACAGTCCCTGTTCTCAAGAAGCTCACAGTTAAGAACTTGGAATCAGGATACCACCTCACTCTCTAGCCATTTACAAACCATTTGACTGCACTGACATTTACACCACCACTATTTCCTAGCTCTCTTTGTTGTATTGGCTTCCTCCATTAGAATTAAGCTTCTTGAGAACAGAACTGTTTTAATTGCTTGATTTGTATGCCGAGCAGAGCATCTGGCACATAGTAAGTGCTTAATAAATATTTTTTCATTAAATTATTCATGTGTACATGGAAGAGGGAGGAGTCTATGCAAAAAATTCTATGGAGTCTCCTTGAAATAATAATAAAACAGATTAAACTTAGTTCCAAAGAGAAATTAAGATGGAAGAGTTCAGAGAATAACGATGGAAAGGAAAAATTATATCTAGGGTACTGATCCTGGTTGTGGAAAAGATGGGGAAATCACACAAATGTTGACCTATTTGACAGCAGATCTATCTAACAAAAAGGAAGATATAAGACTGGTGCCCTTAGGTTTGCTCATCCATCCTTTCATCCACCAAACCCTGTCATGTGTGTAGATTTCCATAGCAATGGCTAATGTGCTATAGAAATATCACCTAATTTAAATTTATAATTTTAGCAGAGATAGTCAATTGGATAGAACACACATATACTCACACACACACGGGGGGGAAATGCCATTTATCTTCGCTTGAAAGAAAAAAATATTCATGTTGAACTTGATCTTTCAGGGAAGTGGTTTATTGGACATCTAAGCTTCCAGGGGTTTTTGAGAGCAGCTGTCTGCAGAAGATGATTTAGAGTGGTGTCAGCATCACCCTCCTTGAGGTTTATGCATTGATACTTTTCTATCCGTGCTGAGAGTTTCAAGGTGAATCTTTGTGGATGAGTGGCTATGGCTCTTAATGTTGATCAGGGCAAAATACCTTTGCTTAAAGACATAATGATCCCATTTTAAATGGTACCCACTAAGTAGTGAATGAATAATGCTACTGTCTAGCACCCCGGAAAAGACTGAATAGGGATGCCAATCAAGGCTCAGGGAAAATCTTTCTGAAAAAAAAAATGTTAAAAGGTATTCTTCTATTCAACAAACATTTATTATGCGTTCTTACTTTGTGTACATATAAGATTGGAGGTATCCTGGTGTAATGAGTAGAGAGAACTTTAATGTTGAAGTCAGGAAAATCTGGATTCAAATCCTGCCTCTCATACTTACTAACTCTCTGACCCTGACCCTATTTAACCTCTCTGATCTTCAATTTCCTCATCTGTAAAATAGGGTAATAATAACATCTGTATCAACAGGGTTATTGCAAAGATAAAATTAGATAATATATAAAGCATTTTTAAAAGGCACTGTAGCAGTCAACATGATGAATGGCAAAAAGAGTTAGCCTTGAAGCCAACAAAACCTAGTTTCAAGTCTGGAATCAGACTGGCTGTGTTACCCTGAGTCACTTAAATCATTCAGTGCTCTAGGCAACTCTCTAATCCTGTAAGTTGCAGAGAAGGTACCTACTCACATTACTAAAAGAGTGATTCTTTGCCTGGGAGTTCCCTACCTCTGAAATTAAAAGTTTAGTCCCTATCCCTAAAGCACTACAGAAATGTGAGCTATTATTGTTATAGTTCACCAGACTTCCAGAGATCAGATGTGGGTTCATTTTCTGCCTTTGATAAATCCTGTCAATAGGTTGTGTCAATAAGTTATTTAACTTCTCTTTGATCTGAGGTAGCACTTCAAGAGTATAAATTACAAACAAAGTTACTGTTCTGTATAACTGGAGAGAGAGTTTTCATACCAACTGATAAAATCAATTTGGATCCACGCCCCAGTTGTACTTTCCTTGTCCCTTCTGCAAATCTGTAAAGCAATGTACTAGACTCTGGGTACTTTTCTAGGTATATATAATCTGCTACGATGTTTATTTGAGCTTTTTTGCATTTGATATTTTATAAGTTATCACGAATGCATGTGGATCACTCACGATATTTTAAAAGGTAAAGATGTAATATTCTGTATAGCATAAAGGATACTGAAAAAGTTAAGAAGTTATTAATGTATTTTTCCCCCTAGACTTCATAAAACAATACAAGCCACATCCTAAGGACCTACATAGAAAAGTCGTGGCACGACAAAGTTATTGAAAAGTTTTGCTAAGAATATGTTTGAGTATGCTGCTCAATCTCTGAATCAATTTGCTTTATGGAAGTAATAGACCTTGAAAGTGGACTTTTTCACAGTGCTACAGCTTTGGATCAAAAATTAGCCAACAATAGGCTCATAGATTTAGAGCTAAAAAGTCATCAGTGCCCTCATTTTACAGACATAGAAACTGAGCCCCAAAGAAGTTAAACAACTTGCCCAGGGTTTTATAGGTATTAAATGATAGAGCTGGTATTTGAATTCAGGTCCTGTAACTCTCAATCTATTACCCTTTGATTGACCCAAACACATTTCCAGTTTACCTCTGAAATATTTGTTAAAAGAATCACTAGAATACTCAAGTCCTCAAGGTAAAGGGGTCCCTTCAGGATGGATATAAGCTTCAAGAAATTCACCAGTAGAGTTTTTTTTCCCCTAGTATCCTAAGAATCATTTTTCAAAAGTGCTATAGTGTAGTATATCACTAAGCTTGAATAGTCTTCCCATGGTGAACCTCTTGCTATAGTGCTAGGAATTAGTGACCCATTTTGGTGGTCTGTATAGCTAAGTCCATATTAGTACAAATAATGAAGCACCTAAAGTGGACCCATTACTAAAATTTACATTGCCTATTCCCTTTAGGCTGGAATTAATGTTCATATTTTATATAATTATAAGTTTGAAAAGTGTAGCTTTAAATTCATGTGTCCAATTCACAGGGATTCATTATTTGTACTAATCAGAACTTAGCTATAAAGAAATATTATCACAGATGATCATAATATTCTAAACACAGAAAAGTCATTAATCCCCCCTTGTTCTCAGACTGGAACTATACACCGAGGAAGAAAGACCAAGAGAGTTCATACATTATACATCAAGCTACAGGATATCTCCAATGCCATCCCCCTCCATCCCAAAAATAGAACTTGATCCTTTTCAGTGCCTGAAAGTTTCACTAGTTTTTGCTATTGAGGTCTTGTAAAGGGCAATACACTAGAGCAAGAAAGCACACACACACACAAAGAAAAAAAATTAAAAAGTGGGGCAGAGCAAGCAAGAGAAAGAGAAAGGTGATTCCCCCAACCATGTGACAAAGAAATATAGACAGAGTGACCTTAGACGGAAGAATGACCCTCAATATTCTGAATCTTCCCTCTTCCTAAACTTAGTGGAGAGAAAAATCTAAAATATTTTTTAAAAGTCATATTTTGCACTGAATAGAAGAAATAGGCTTCAATCACAATAATTTTAGAATACTTAGAGACAAATTAATTAGTACCAATCTATTGAACCTTTAAATATCCATGAGTCTTATCAGAACTTCAGGACTTCTTCAATAATAGCTATTTCTTTAGTCCAAAAGTAAATTGACAAATGACTTCTGTCAAGGAATACAGATCAATTCAAGTTGTTTAATCAGCTTGGCATAGTGTCCAGCTGTGACTCAGAGAAATCATAATCTTTATAGGCAAAAACCACAATATTTTTACTTTCTCAAATCCCACTTTCTTGTAGTAGCTCTTGAAAACTATAGTTGAACAAACTGATGTGATGCCAGTCAGGTAATGATTTCTACTATTAAGTGGTGGAAACAAAGTCGGGGTAACCACAGAGAAGGACCAGAGGAAGAAAGCTGAAGATAGGAAACTGATATTCAGGTTCAGAACGCTACAAGCCATTTGAATAAGGATGTTTAAAAAAAAAGACATGAAAGGAAAAGTAAAGCAGAGCTCATGTTACAGAGTGAGGGTGAGAACATAGGCCACTGGGCTAACACAAAGAATGAGAAAAGCTTGTAAACCAGGGGGATCTTTGTATTTGACATCTGAAACTCTTCTATGCTTTGAGAATGTGTTATAGTGAAAAGTGCATTGGACCAGCAGTCAAGAGACATGGACTCTAATCCTAGTTCTTACACTGACATGCTGTGTAATTATAAGGAAGCATATACTTTCTCTGAGCCTCAGTTTATCCATCTGTAATATGTGAAATATTGAGGAAATGGTTATTATTTAATCTGGAAAAGAGAAGACCAGAAAATGCTTTGTAAATAGGTAAGGGCAAAATAGCTAAATAAATATAGTTTCTTGTGAGTGTAGGAGTAATATAGACAAATGTGTGTGTATATACATATATGGGTGTATATACATATGCATTTTATAATTTTTTAAATCAATCTTTAGTGGAAACTATAGGAAGTTTGGTGAGAGGAAAAGGAGAAAGAGGACGATTTTTTTCAAAGGAAAGAAACTAAAAAATATTACTCTGAAAATTTATGTGTACAAAACTGTTTTGATTCTTAGAAGTGTTTATAGATTTTTTGGATGAATATGGATGAAATTCTTGTTCATTGTCTTAGGGACTTTGTAAGACTACAAGAGGGTCAGCTAATTGGTTCAGTGGATAAAGTCAGAAGGACTTGAGTTCAAATCTAGCCTTACTAGTTATGTGAACATAGGCAAGTCACTTAATCCCGTTTGCCTCAGTTTCTTCATCTGTAAAATGAGCCAAAGAAGGAAACGGCAAAACACTCTAGTAGCTTTGCCAAAAAACAAACAAACAAACAAGAGTTGGACATGACCAAAATGACTGACCAACAACAACACTATGTAAAAAAAAAATATGGTTAATTGGTAAGTAAAACCACAACTTATGGGAAAACTTTCCCTTTCAAACAATCTGACAAAGTAGAAAGTCCTTCACAATCTCTTCCACCAGTAAATCTGAAATCAACTAGTTATATAGGGCTATCTAAATTATCTTTCTCTGGGATAATATTCATCCTCCAGAGCAACAACAATATCTATTTTTGCATTAAAAAGATTATTAGGAAGTACATTTCCCCCTCTGCAGCAAAAAAAAAAAAAATAGTTACAAGTGAATGTAATATTCTAAGAAATATTTTTTTCTTAAGAATTCTCTATCTAACAACTTAAAAATAATGATCAATTCTTATGCACAAGTGTTGGTATTTGGTTAATTAGGACTACACATCTTGCCGTTGCAGTTCTTAAAATTTTGACATCTTAACTGCTGGTTGAAGTAAGTAACATGTGAGTATCAGTGAGAAATAATGAAATCATTTTTCCCTAGAAAAATAAGTAAAGAGTAACCCTTCTCACTTTGTTTTTATCAAGGTTCCTATTCAGTCTTTTTTCACATGTGATGCAATATTCAAAGTATTTTAGTCCCAATTTTTCTAGACCTGCCATTTCTTCAGCTTAGAGAACTTCAAGAGTGTGAAACCCCTCTCCCCCATGAAGATACCCTAATCTGTGAAACTCATAATGCTCCAGAGTTGCCTCAGGTACTGAGAAGTTAGATACCTTGTTGATGTTCACAGGAAGTTTATGTGAGAGATAGGTCCTGAATCCAGCTCTTCCAATTTCTATTACCGGTCCTCTATCTACCATTCTATACTGCTGTTCATTAAAAACTTAAACTTTAACTTTTGGCAAACTTCCGAGATTGCTAGCAATTTAGTCATTAGAGAATCACAGTGTGTCCAAAACTATTAAAACTATTAATTAACATCTATATGATACTATATTTAGTTTATATGTATAACATGCATGTATTCCTGAGTCTATTAAATGAAATGTTTTTGGCCCTATGCAAATAGTAATTTAAAGAAATAAACGTTTTCATGTGACAAACAAGTAGAGGACAGATTCTAAAATAATTAAGGACTGCAAAATCAAGGTGACAAAAACCGAGAAAGAAACACTTTGAAATGAGAGAAAAGGGAAAAAAATTCAACGATGCAATAAAATTGATGTGACAAAGAACAAAAAGGACTTGGATTCTATCATTGAATCCAAATATTTTGGAATTATTTTTAATAGACAAAATTCATAGACATAAAATAAAACCATAACTTAAATATGGTTTGAGTATTCTCTACTTTTGAATTAAGGTATATTCAAAACTTAATATTCATTCCAGACCTATGGTTCAAGATTATCATGTTGAATTCAATGGACTTTTTCATCTTTGAAGTCATCAGACTAAAAATCTCAGTTCATCTTCACAAGGATGAGGATTTAGGGAAAAAGGGGGGGAACTATTATTTTTAGAACTGCAGAACCATCACACTTATAGATTTAGATCTAGAACTAGAAGGAATCACAGAGACTATGAAGTCCATTTTACTTATAAGAGACCCGAGGCCCATGAAGGATGAGGTTTGTTCAAGTTCATATAGGAAGAGATAATAACCATACAATACTTAGCACAGTGATTGGCACACGGTAAGCTCCATATAAGTTATTAGCTAATATCAGAGACAGTATTTGTACCCAGATATTTTAACTCCCATACCACTGTTCTTGTCATCATGCCAAACCCAGATATTAAGAGAATAGTATAGTACTATTTCTGAAGGATATTCATTAGTGAAGCATTTCAGCTTTTGGACAAACGATAGATTTAAGGAAAATGAATTTTAAAATTTCAATGTTAATACTTCTTAGGGTGGGTGAATTTCATCATGTCAATAAATCTGGGCTTGATTTCTTTAAAACTCACTATGAGAGTGCTAATCAAATGTAGAGGAATTCAGATGTCACACTGTTAAGAAGATCAAAGATTTAGAATTGGAAGAGAGTTTTGAGTTCTCATCCAAAGAGCAATGTGTCTAGAGCAGAGATGCTTTCTTTTTCTTTTTTAATTAATTTATTTTTAGTTTTCAACAATTACTTCCATAAGCTTTTGAGTTTTAAATTTTTCTCCCCCTCACTCCCCACCTCCCTCTTCAAGATGGCATGCAATCTGACATAGGCTCTACATATACATTTCTATTAAACATATTTTCACATTAGTCATGTTGTAAAGAAGAATTAGAACCAATAAGAGGAACCACAAGAAAGAGGGAACAAAAACAAAACATAAAAAGAAAAGAGCAAATAGTATACTTCAATTTGCATTCAAACTGTATAGTGCTTTCTCTGGATGTGGATAGCATTTTCCATCATGAGACTTTTGGAGATGTCTTAGATCCTTGCATTGCTGAGAAGAGCTAAGTCTATCAATGTTAGTCATTGCATAACGTGGCTGTTACTGTGTACAATGTTCTTCTGGTTCTACTTACTTCACTTAGCATCAGTCCATACAAGTCTTTCCAGGTTTTTCTGAAGTCTGCTTTGAGCAGAGATTCTTAAATTTATTTTTTGTATCATGGATCTCTTTGGCCACCTGGTGTAGCCTAAAGAACCATTCTCCAAAGAGTGATTTTAAGTAATTGACAAAAATGCCAAATTTCAGGTAGACGTTAGCTAGTTAAAATAAAAGTGTGGTTTTTGTTTTTCTCATCCAAGATTATGGACCCCCTGAAATCTATCCAAAGACCCTTTAAGAGTCTACAGATTTCAAGTTAAGAGTCCCTCTTCTAGAGTTAGTTGGGTCCACATCCCAGCTCTAATGCTTGTTTCTTTTGTAACCTTGCTCAAGTCAATTAACCTCCATTGGCTTGAAGTTCTTCATATGTACAATGAGGGGGCTACAGTAGAGAACCTTGGAGGTTCCTTCCAGCTCTGGATAATAGATAACATTAGTGAAGTACTTTAAGTTTCATAAGGCATTTTACACATGTTATCTCATTTGATCCTTAAACTAATACAGTGAGGCAAGTGCTATTTTTACCTCCATTTTGCAGAAGAGGCTGTTAGAAGTTAAATTAATTGTCTGGGGTCACATATCTAATAAGTGTCTGATAAAGGATTCACATTCATTTATTTCTGACTCCAAGTCCAATACTCTATCCTCAAAAGCACTCTGCTTCCAGTTGTATGATCCTACGGAGCCTATGTTTTATAACTAAGGAGACTAAGACCTGAAGAGGTTAAGTGACTTATTCAAGTTTACCAAGAACCGGGATTCAAATCCAAGTCTTCTAATTCCAGATCCAATATTCTTTCTGTTCTGGCTGCCATAGTTGTGTGTGTGTGTGTGTGTGTGTGTGTGTCTGTGTGTGTGTGTCTCAATCATAGACTACACATATACATAGTTCCTGAACATTTTGGAATTGAAGACAGAAAAATGTGTGCCCGTTGCTAAAACATTCAATTTTAATCTCCCATTGGCTTCCCATTTGGAAGAAAATCCAAATGGGAGATGAATAGAAAAATATCATCTTTATCTAATTATAGGATGTATTGATAGGTCATGTAGTTTTAATGGAACTTTGAACATTCATTTTTCACCAGTGTCAACTTTCTGTCTCCAAAGCCATGCATTATGATTGAAAACATCATTCGTCTTGTCATTATATAAGATTGATTCTTGGCTGTAGTAGAGGTAACTCCTAGAAACACAATTGATAATATGGCAATTATCTCTAAAAGATGGACACATCAATATCATCCAGGCAGATGCAGCCAGAGTGAAGTGTTGTTGGGGAATTGCTTTCTATCATATATTCAAATACAATGTCATTACAAGAAAACTAAAGGGAAAGAAAAATGCTGATTTGACAAATATTTGAATGACATTCAAACAAAATTTAAGAAATTTGATCAATGAAAATACTGAATTTTGTGCTTGATTTGATAAGACACATTTTTTAGAGGAGAATAGTCCCAAGTATATATATGTGTGTGTGTGTGTGTGTGTGTGTGTGTGTGTGTGTGGGTGTGGGTGTGATCTCATAACTTATTAAGGCAATGCCACTCCACTGAATTCAGGGTCTTTGTTTTTTAGAGAATCACCTTCTCAGGGATTGCGCACCCAGGGACTAATTTTCACCATAGTTTTCCATTTGATTGCCACATGAAAAATAGCAATATTTTTCCAGTGGCTATACTCACAAAGCTTATCTTTTTTATATAGTTTTATAGTTTTTCTTTTGTTTGTTTTTAAGTGCACAGCCCCACTGCGTTAATTTTAGCAACAATATCTTTGACCCAGGCAATACACATGAGGCAAAGGTGCTTTGACTTACTTCATTCAATCTATTCAATTTATACTTCAGCGTAAAGGTGAACATGTTATAATCACACACCCTGAACCATGGAGGTACTATGATGTAGAGGATAGAGGGCTCAATCATGGAGTTAGGAGTTGAAGTTCTGTCATCTACATATACTCACTACGAGACTGTGTGTCCACAAGGCCATGAACAAGTCAATTAACCTATCAGTGACTCAAACAATACTGTAGCACTGAAAAGTTATAGACAGTGAGTTGTTATTATTCATCAGTGGAGTAAATTTTTATATAGACATATTGAGATGGAGATAGATAAATATAGAGATATCTATCTCTATTGAGATAGATCAGATGGAAAGGTAGACAGATAGATAAACAGATATCTCACAAACATCACATAACACAAGACTAAGGCATAATTTCATTGACTTATTTCCCATGTGCAGCGTACCTTTTGCTAATTACAGATAGTCTAAATGATAATTACTTGAAGTTCTGTGTTCCTTCTGATGCCCTCCAATTTGATTTTTATTTACTCACTCAAAGAAACAATAGAAATTTAGCCTTATGCTGCTGTTCTCTAAGGTGAATAATATGATTCTTTAGCAATACTACCTCTTCTATCTGTTAAAAGCTTTGTATGGTATGGAGTTTCCTGTTCTAACCATAAGGTTAAGATTAGTTCTATTAAACCTTTTAACACAAGGGACACTTTAAGAGTTCTTTATCCTCTATAAAAATTCTAAAGAGGTTTAATCATGGCCTATGATTCATATTTATAATGCTTTATAGCCCTCATTGAAATCTCCTTCTGTGTCTTTGGGAAGGATTTAGTTTTTTAAAAAAAAATCTCATTTCTTTGAGGGCATTTCTTGTCAGACCATTTATAATCCAAAGTCAATGTTAAGGACAATTATAATCTCTTAACACCTGTAAATTCAGAGACGAAGGAATTATTTTCTCATTGGTAATTAATGGAACAGTTCTAGTTGATAGTGCTTTCTCTTATAAGACTTGTTTCTTATACCTTGTATATACAAAGTATATAAGCACCTGGTTATGCTGTCTTCCTCTTTAGAGTATAAACTTCTTGCAGTCTGGGACTATGTTTCTTTTCCTGTATAACCAAAGTGCTTAGCACAGTGTCTCATACACATTAGGATCTTAATAAATGCTTGTTGATTGCTTGGTCTCTAACTTTTACATATAAATAAGGGTATGTTTATCTCCCACACTCACTCAAAAAAGATACCCAGTCTAGGAATAATGGGGATGGTAAGAACATGAAACAAAAAAATAAGAATTTGAGACGGAACAAAGTTGAACTTAAAATACGCAAATTTGTTTGAGTTGAGTTTGGTAATTAAAATAAAACTTTCATTTTAAAAGTCACCTAATTATTTTGTATTAAACAAAAAAAAAACAGTAGAATGGCAGAAATTCCCTTTGCATTTTAAGACCATTCATTCATTAGTTCATTCAACAAGTGATCTATATGAAAGACATGATACCAGTTGTTTTGACAGATGCTGCTGCCCTCTGTCATAAGTAGCTTATAGTCTAGTAGGAGAGAAACATGTGTTTTTAAAAATATCTACAAATACCAGGTAGAATGTAGGTGACAAAAAAGGGACAAAAACAAAACAAAACAAAAAATCATGGGAGTCCAGGGGAGGGAGAAAGGAATTCTGACAGGGAATAAGGGAAAGCTTCATAAAGAAGGTTAAGTTGAATACTGAACAGGATTTCAAAAAATGAAAATTCGTAGCAGTGTTTTTCAGGTGGAAGGACAGTGTAAACTGTGGGGGATGGAAAGTATATATAATGTCAAGGGACAGTAGAGAGTCATGAAGGGAGTGGGAGAATGGCATGATCCAAGTATGTCTATGGAAAATTAATAATAATCTTAAAGATGTTAAGAACAGCATCAGGGGCTATATAGTTCAACTCATATCTGAACAAAAATTCCCTCTGTAGCACACTTACCCAGTGGTCATCCAACATTTGTTTGAAGACCTCTTAGTGAAGGGGAACCCACCACCTCCTGAGACAGCCCATTCCATTTTGTGAACTACAGGGGGGCGGAGCCAAGATGGCAGAGTGAAAGCAGTGACTTGCTTGAGCTCTCCCCCAAACCCCGCCATTTTGTGAACTACAATTGCAACATCAAGCCAAAATGTGGCCCTTTACAACTTCTTGCCATTGCTCCTACCTCTGCTTTTTTCAGGCCAAACAGAATAATGTTGATCCTCCTTCCATATAACACTCCTTCATGTGTGGGAAGATAGCTATCATTTCTTTCACAAAGTTTTCTCTTCTCCAGGATGAACACCCTCATTTCCTACAATCAAATCTTATATGATATAATCTTATGGTCCCTTCTCATCATGAGAAAGCTTTCTAGTTTATCAATGTCACGCTAAAACTTTGGGATGCTGAAATGAACAAAACACTCCAGCTGTGATCTGACTAGGCCAAAGTACAAAACAAATATCATCTCCTTGCTCTGGGATTCTATTCTTCTCCTCACAAAGCCATGAAATACCTTTGCTTTCTTGGCTGCTATATTTTGTGGATGACTCATATCGAACTTGCAGTCTACTTTTTTCAGGCAAATTATTATCTAATCAAACATCTTTCATCTTATGATGATGAAGTTGACTTTTTGAACATAAGTGTAAGACATAAAATTTATCATATTATATTTCATCTTCTAAAATTGGGCACAATGTTCAGGTCTATCAAGACATTTGGATGCTGAATCTGAAATCCATTGTGTTAATCATTTCTTCTCAATTCACATCATCTGCAAATGTGATAAGTATGTCGTCTATGCCTTTGAGTCACTGATAAATAGAAAAATTAAACAATCCAGCACAAGCATCAATCCCTGACGCACTCCATTTGAGTTATACTACAAGAGAGCTATCACATCCCTACATCTGGACATTATGTCTCTCCTAATACAGAATTAAGTCATATCAGATTTTCTAACATGATTGTGCAGGAGGGATTGGAAAAGAAAGTGATGAGTCAAGGAGGTCAATTAAGAGGCTATTGCAGTAGTCCAGACATGAGGTCCAGGGCATGAACTTAGGTGACAGCATTCGGAATAAAAAGAAAGGGGCAAATGCCTTAGTAGCTATTAAATAGCAATGTTGCTTTCTGTAAGTAAGGGAGAAAAGTATTCTCACAAGCCCGATGAAATTGGCTTACAACAGTTAATAAAATAAAGTGGTGCAGAGTACATAGAGATAATAAGAAAGAATATGCAACAGTTTTCACTTGTACAAACTTTGTAATTGGTTCATAAGTGGGCAGGAATGAAATACACCAAAAAAAAAAAGGCTAGAAAATTCATGGTGAGTGGATGCCATTTACAAAATCAAGCTTCAATTAAAAAAAAAACAACAACAGAATATAGGGAAAAGGAGAGTTTTAATTTTTCTACTTATACCTTTCAACAAGAAAGATATTATCTGAAAATATTGACTGTCATCAACTCATCATCATCTTTTAAATAATGGTTCTGAAAAAAACAAAAAAACAAACAAATAAATAATGGTTCTGAACATAATCATTAATTGATGATATTCAAGCTTTTAAATTATCTCTTACCAAAAGGTAAGCTGAGGCAAACTGAAACCTTCCCATCTTTATAATCATAAATTCTGTTTAACTTAATCATAATCTATTTGGTGATAAATGGCATTATTACCTAAATTAAGATATTTTCCTTAATAGGAAAATTGTTGTTTCCATGTATATTAATTAATCACTAAGTCACGTTCTCATCATTAAATATTGTTTTCCTGGAAGAATATACATATGTGATAACCATCTGATTTAGTCTTTAAAAGGAACCAAACCTAATGTCTCTGTAACAGTCTAAATTTAGCAGACTTTTCCAAGAATTCTTGTAGCCTTTGGAAGTTTAACATGTTTATTAGAATCCAGAACTTTGTGTTCCTGGTGTTTAGGGGCTGGTGTTGCCACTACCCAAGGTCCATAGGGAATGCCTCACAGACTGTAAAAGCATTGAATCACAAATGAAATCAACTCACATTGCTTAGGGCCTATGTAATAATTACAACATTTCCTAGCAAAGGTTGTAAATTACATTTGCAATCAATTTACTTTGTTGCTTAATTTTTCAGCTCTAGCTTTTCAAGTGTAAAATACCTTTTTCAGATACAATAAAGTTAATGACAGAAACTTGTTGTAGCTCAATTCTTTGAGCTTGTTCCCAGGGTATTGACATAAGCCGCTCTGCAGAAATAACTCTGAACTGAAAGACCACAATCACAAATTCCAACAAATGAATGCAATAGTAGATGCTTAATAAGTGTTGAATTGAATTGAATTGTTCCATCCCAAAACATGTTTTCCTGGTGAAGAACAACATCTGACTGAGGGCTGGTAGAAATATATGTCTATATAGGAGGCATTGTCCTTTGTAGTATGTGTGTTGCCCATGTGCTATATGTATGTCTAAATGGTTTTATATGAAATTTATATAGAGTCTTTGATAAAGATCTGTGGACTATTGCCTACCCCCCTCTATTCCATCCAGAGGAAGAGTAAAAGAAGGAGCCATGAAGCTGGCCTCTCTGCTCTCCTCAGAGAGGAAACATACAACTACAAATAGATACATTTATAGAAACATTTATACATATATAAATATATATGTAGAAATATACCTAATATTCCAACCCCCTAAATATTACTAATCAAAGGAAAATCATCCCCTTCAAGCTGCTTTTCTAGTCACTATCTTTTAAAGAGTCAGAGGAGTTCTAAGCTTATGTATGAAGGCTTGACTCCTTTTTACCAAGTGCTAGATGCACATATTACCATCATAAATAATGAATAGCAACAACTCTTCACTCATCCAAGCACATAGGAAACAGAAATCAAAGAATTTACACAGATTAGAATTTACCAGACAATACAGAGAGTAAATGAGTTCTCCCATTGGGAGAGAGATAGCTCAACTGAGAGAGAGAGAGGCCTTGATCTCACCCAAGGAAAAAACTTCCAAAGTTAGAAATGTTGGGATTAAATCAAGGATATTTGAGGCACTAATTCTTCTCTGTGTTTGACACTTCTCAAAGCCTTCTCTCTCTTTCTCTGTCTCTCTTTGTCTCTCTGTGTGTGTATATCTCTGTCTCCGTCTCACTGTCTCTGTCCCTCTTTCTTTTTCTCTGTCTCAGTCTCTGTCTCTCTGTCTCTCCTCTGTCTGTCTGTTTCTGTGTGTGTATAAGTGTCTCTTGCTTCTTGAGGAGGGTCTAGAACCACACGTCTGGCCTCAAAGCTACACTAATGAAGTGTATTTCTCTTCTCCAAGCTCTTGCACCAACTCCAACTCTCACATAGGCAAGCAGTGTGAAATAATCCTTCTTTCCAATGATGGGAAGAGTTTTTAACATGCTTGACCACAGGGTTATAAAGGTGCACAATGTAATAAAGACACATGCATAATACAAAATAGGATTTCTTTGATATAGAGAACTCCAGGTTCTCAGGGAACTCTATAAAATAGGTAGGAATCTTCCTTGTAGCTTAGAGGCTTAGAAAGCCACCTAGATAAATGAAAAGTTAAATGACTTTCCCAGCACCATGCGGACAGTATGTGTCAGAGGTAAGACTTCAACCCAAGACTTCCTGGCTTTGAGACCTCTGTCCACTATAGCAAATTGTCACTTTAAAAAAAAATATTGAAAGGTAAATACATGGAAGCATTCCTAAAATACCATGAGGAGTCCAAGGGAAGTCAAAATAATAACATCTGAAAGAATCAAGTAGGGCTTGCAGGAAGAGATTGTATTTAAATTGAACTTCAGAAATGGATAGATGATTCATCATGCAGAGATGGGGAGTAAGATATCTTTAACAAAGGGAATAGTATGAGTAAGGGCTTAGATGTGGGAGAGAGCACAGGATAGTTGAGGGTATGGATATCCACTATTGCACTATATTATTTCTATTATATGGAGTATGTGCGAAAACGTAGTAATGATGGAAATGTAGAGTGGCATAGGACTATGGAAAGCTATGGAACTGGGATTTTTTCCAATTTTAATAACAATACCAATAACTTACATTTATGGAATGTTTCAATGTTTGCAAATCACTTTACATTTATTGTCTTATTTTATGCTTACAACTACCCTATGAAATAAGTGTTATTGTTTCCATTTTTGTGTCAAGGAAACTGAGACAGACAGAAGTCAAGTGACTTTCCCAGGGTCACACAGTTAGTAAGTTTCTAGGCTGGTTTCAAATTCAGGTCTTCTTGGCTCCAAGTCCAGCACTCAATTCATCAAGCAGTAACTTGTAGGGTTTTGTCAGAAGAATTAATCTGATTTGTGCAAAAGATATATTTATCTGCTAGCAATGTGAATATATAGGTAAAGGAGCCATAGGGTTGTAGATTTAAAGCTGGAAATGAACTTCCAGTCAGTCTAGAGCCAGGAGTAGGGAACCTGAGGCCTCGAGGCCACATGTAGCCCTCTAAGTCCTGAAGTTGGCCCTTTGATTGAATACAAACTTCACAGAAAAATCCCCTTAATAAAAGGATTTGCTCTGGAAACTTGGACTCAGTCAAAAGGCTATACCCAAGGAACTAGAAGGCCATATGTGGCCTCAAGGCCACAGGTTCCCCTGCCCTGTACTGAGTAACCTATTTTGCAAATGCAAGTTATGAAGGATTCAGAGATGCAAAGTAACTGGCCTATACAAATGATGACAGAGTCAGGATTTGTATCCAGGTCCTTTGACTACAAATCCAGGGTTCTTTCCATTGTACCACATTCCATACAGCACAGAGTATTGTAGAACTCTGAAGACCTGTTAAGAAGGCCCCACAGAAGCCTAGGTAGGAAACAAGAATACAGAGAAGAAGGCAAATGAAAGAGGTATTATGGATGTAGAATTGCCCAACCTTAGTCATTGAGAAGGAAGGAAAATGGAAGAGGCAAAAATAACAAGGTTTCAAACATAAAAGATAAGGTAAACAATAATGTCACTGAATAAAGTTAAAAAGAATAGGTTTTGGGAACCACAGAATAAATTCAAATTTGAACAACTGGAATTTAAAGTGTTTTAGGAATCTTTAGGAAATTTTGCCCAGCAGGCAATTGGAAATATAGGTCTAAAGCCCAAGAGAAGTTCAAATTCTAGAGATCTATATTTTGGGGTCTGCATAGAGATGCTCTTGGAAGCAGGAGCAGTGAATGAGATTGCTGTGAGGAAATATAGACAAGAGGGTCAAGGACAGAATTTTGGGCTTTGGGAAAAAAAAGAAAAGCAAAGTCGCCAAAAGACACAGAGAAGGAGGTGGTTTGAGAGGAGGGAGAACCAACAGGGTATTATATCGCTAAAGCTAGCAGATGGAGGGAATATCTGGGATGGGCTAGTTAATAGCATCAGTGCTTCAGAGAAATTGAAAAAAAAAATTGCAGGCTGAAAAAAAAAGAGGCTATATACTTTAATGGTTAGGAGGCTGCAGGTGATTTTTGAGAGATCAGTTTCAGTAGAGAAATGGAGATTTATTTAATAATGTTAGTAGAATAGGAGATACAGATAAATGCCAAATTACAAGGGATTTAAGAGAGAGTTGGGTGGTATGAAATTTGATGGATTGTGTGTAGATTACTTTTTAAAATAGTTGGCCAATGAAAGTAAGAAAAGATGGAGTATTTATATGGAGTAGAAAGATCAAAGTAAGACTTTTTTTTTTCAGAATTGGAGGTGTATGTAGCCAGATTGAGAAGAGCCAGTGAAGAAGAGATGAAAGATTCAGGAGATAGATGTGGTGAATATTGCTAGGTCCTGAAGAAAGTAGGAGGGATTTTAAACAAGACCATAGGTCAGGGTTTGCTCTCTCAAGTTATAGGAATAACACTTACACTGAGACAGGAAAAGGGGAAAAAAGGGTGATGACACTGAGAGAGATTGGGGAATTAGCCCAAAAAGAATAAATATAAATAGTATGTAGATAGTTGGGGAGAGATATTACCCAGTCATTAGAACTTACTCAATAGAGGAGAAAATATACCCAATAGGATACAAATTCTAAATGAAATGTAGGCCAGATGTTTTGTTACCCCTTGCTGGTGGTGTTTTTGGAGATTCCAGGTAGGGAATGAAGTCAAGTGAAGTACTGCAGAAGATCTCCATGTTCCTGCAGATATGTCTGAAGTGCTATTCCTCCTAAAGTCTACTGCTTGAGACCCCTAACATTCTTCAAGGTTCAGCTCAAGGGCCATTCTCCTGTCCTAATATTCCCCAGGTTTTAGTACTTTCCCAAAAAATTTTAATTTTCAAAATGTATATTGTTGTGTCTGCTTATCTTAGTCAATAAACATTAGGCGCCTTCTAGATACCAGGCACTGTGTTAAACTCTGGGGATACAAAGAAAGGTGAGATAGTCCCTGCCCTCAAGGAACTCACAATCTAATATGTAAATCCCTCCTCTCCTCAACGGAATTTGAGTTCCTTGAAGGTAGGTACTGTTTCATATTTTTCTTTGTATCTCAAGTCTGGCAGATAGAAGACATTTAATAAATGTGTATTGATGTAAATTCAGTTTGATTGCATCTTATCCCAAGGCATTCTATTGCCCATTTTGATAACTCAAAGTGAAAAAAAAATTTCAAAGAATGAAGAACATCATGGAAGGTGTTAATTCCAGAAGAAAGCAGCCAAGAATATACTGGTAATGACTTATCCATAAACTTATTTTCTCATCTACAAAACCTTTATGAGGATGGTCAATATGTACATTGAGGGTATACTCAGTGAAACAGGAAAAAGGAACAGATAGATTTTTATAAATTATATTGAGCACATTTTCAAAGTCAAACAAAAGACTGAGATGTAGAATACAAGATCCCACTATATTATATATTGATTGCATCAACAACAAAGCATTCACTGTATTAGAGAAAAGTATAGAGTTTAAGACTCTCTTCCAACAAGTTGTCTCTGATTCTCACCTTGATAAATATATAGAGAAGTTTTTTGGGGTTTTTTGTTTTGTTTTATTTTGTTTTTTGTTAAATATATGTGTGTGTATACATAACAGGCAAATATTGCTATCAAAGGAATGGGCTTTTGCAATGGTGAACAATTTAAGGTCAATGGAAGTGTTGCAATTTTCCATGTAATTACTCCTGATACTCAATTTAAAAATATTTTTAAAATATACATACCTACAAATCAGATCACATAGTTAAATTTAAAATAGCTATGTGTGTGGACATTAAAAAGCAGAAGCATTAAATACAGTCCAATGAATCTACTATTTTATTATCCTTGTCTGCTCATTCTGTGCAAATTTCATCCATGTAGTCCCATAAATTCAACACAAGAGGTCCACCCAATTCTTCAGGGTCATTTTTTTTTTAATTTTCTTTTCCCATTGCATAGATAACCTTGTAACAGGCATACTGTCTATCAGTTCCCTTCAATTTGACTATATGAACCAACACATTTTCTTTCCTAGTCACATTGATTCTAAAGGTGTCCTTTATAAATATTTCTACTGAATAATTCATTTGAAATGTCTTATAGCCTGTCTACGTTTACCACATATTTCTCCATTACCTGCTGAGTTATCCTTTACTTCAGTTCTCTGGTGATAGTAGTATTTCATGTAATAAACATGTACAATACCAACATTAAGTGTAGTCATATTAAGAAAATAAAACTTTGTCTCAAAGGAAGCCTTAATTCATTGGGAGAACCGTACAAGACCATCCAACCTGATCAACTTCTATTAAATTTTAAGCTTAGCCTACTGCAAATTTGTATGTCTGTTTCAGATGCATCTGTCAATGGACATCCATAGGTTACCCACTGAATTGAATGCAATATTCTGGACACAACAGAAATTCATCATCCACTTGATTTTTCCTGACTAAATAGTTAAACTGCACATGAACACAAAAATTAAAATAGTCCTGAAAATAATCCATAATCTAAATATAAAATATAAAAAAACAGATAAGACAAAGAAAATCAAACCATTTTAATGCTGGAAAATGACTTTAAAACAATTTAACTTAACCATTTTGTTTTATGAATGTGAGAAAACTTAGTTTAAAGTAAAGTAATTTTTACAAGGTTGTACCAGGTAAAAAAATCATGCAATAGTATCATAGATCTAGAGCTGGAAGAGACAGCAGAAACCATGTATTAAAAAAAAAATTACAGTTGAGGAAACTTAGTCTTGTAATTCCAAAAGTATTTCAGGGAGAATTTGAACCAAGGTCCCCTTACCCCAGAGCCAAAACTCTTTGATCTGTATACCAGACTAGCTTTAGATTCCTATGCATTGAAATCTGCATTTTTTTAACCATCTCACATCACCTTTTGGTTAGTTATATAAGTTGGTCACAAATAAATGGAAATCACTAAAATTTTATAATTAAAGCAATATATTTAACAATTAAAACAAGTAAAGATACACAGATTAGCCCTGCTTCATAGAACTTTGTAAAGTCCTTATTCAAATAACAGAAGGAAAATAGCAACAAGCAACTCTCAATTTCTCTGGTTTTCTATATATCTGTCTCTTTTGAAGAAATTGATGGGATCATATATTTAAAGATGGAAGGGATCTCACAGTTTATCTAGTCCAACAGTATCATTTAATGAACGAAAAAACTGAAAAAGAGAGATAAAGAAACTTTCCCAGTATCACAGAAATATTAATAAATAGCAGATCTGGCATTTGAACTCAGACCTACAGACTCTAAATCTGACACTATCCATTGTATCCATGGGTTACTGATTTGTCATTACTGTTTTGTATTTTGTCACAGACTGTTTTTGTGATCTAAGACAATGTGAAATCATAGAAACAAAGAGGTGAATAGCAAAAAGGGGAGTGGTTGTTTGATAAATTTTGGTGGGTTCAGTGTGTAATTTGATAACTGAATGACATTTACTATGCACAGGGTTTTTTAAAACATTATTTTCTAAGGCTCATGGAAACATTGATTTTCAAAGTTCCTTCACTCTGACTATATTTTCTTAGGAAATAACATTGCATTTCTTTTTGTAATTCACTAATAACTACTATGGATATGGTTTTGCCTCTAACAAAATATTAGACGTATTCCAATGAATCTTCATATTCTAAATCCATTATTTTCTAATTCATCAGCTTTGAGTAATTGCCTAAAGTTAAATACACAGATACATACACTCATATATGCCACAAGATAGAGTGAAATTCATTTTTTTATTTCAACCAACTGTTCAACTATTCAATTCAATTCAATATGCATATATTAATCACATATTTTGATAAAAAAAAAGAGAGGTAGCATGGCAGTTAACAGAGGGGCTTGCCTTAGAATCAGCAAGACTTTGGCTTAAGTGTTATTTTGGGAGCATACTAGGTATTATAATAGACCATGGTCAAATCACTTAACATCGCAGTACCCCAGCTCATTCTCTCTGACTAAAAGTTACAAACAATGGCAATGACATAGGAATTTCTACACTGAGAGTCTCTTATATCAATAAAAATACAAATCTAGACTCCTCTCTCTCCATCCACACTGCCTTAAATAATTGTTCAAGGCACCCTATTAGGCACTAGAAAATTAAAAAGAAAAAAAGAAATTATAGTTTCCTCAATGAGCTCATACCATATGTATGTAGATATTATATGTGTGTATATATTTATATAGATTATTAATAGTTTATTAATGAAATGTTCGGACAGTTCCCACCCCACCCTTTTTGTACTAGACTTGTGTTTTTGTTTGTGTAAGGAACTTTCCCAGTGACAAAACTCCCTCCATCAATGTGACTCAGCAGTTGTTCTGCAATTTATAATATTAGAGTTACCATGGACACTGAGCAGTTAAATAACTGAATGGTTAAATGATTTTTTCAAGGTCCAATATCCAGTATGTATCAAAGACAGAACTTGAATTCAGGTGTTCCTGACTTCAATACTCATGCTCTATCCACTATACAGTGGTGACTCTCCCGATTATAACTAACATATTCCAAATGAGAAAGTACATATCATGTAGAGTTATCATAAATAAAATTTAAATTGGCTATTCATACCTAGCCTTCAAATACGAAACTGTGCTGTTATTGTTTCATACTATGACTAGTGTCAGTAAAGTCAAAAGCCTTAAAAAGTGTAGTTATGAGGAAATCATTAGGCATCACCCAAAACTTCTCCCTCTTTCCATGTGAAATATGGGTCAAATATGAAAAGTTAAAATTCTGAGTGCTATTGTCCAAAATAAGTTTGGAGTGTGGCTTAGATCTTATTCAGTCCTGAAACCATGGCTCACACAGCTCTGATCCGAAAGCCTGTCAGCAAACACAGCAGTAACCAATTTGTTTTTCCACACGTGTGTCATTGGGATAGTGAATAAGTAATAGCAATCTTGCTCTTTGTGCTGAACGGGTGTTCAGACCTTGTTTTGTCATCAGTGGTAGCACAAAGATACTGAGCGGCTTTCTGAGAGGGGAGCTGGGTAAACACTGCCGCTTGTTAGAATCTAGCAGGAAAATAATAAGACAGCAATTTCAGATGTCATAAGAACCAAGAGCACACAGGATGAGGTACATTTTCTTTACCCAGCTAAGAACATAAAGGATAGACTTTTTTTTTTTGCCTATAGGATCCCTGAGAAAGATGCTCAAATAGCTTAGCATTGTTTAAGGCTCATAAACAGCAACGATAAATCAGTAAATTAGCTAATGATTGCCTCCAGGTGGTGTTACATAATGAAAAACAAATGAGGAAAGGTATTCAAGCATTGCACTTGGAAGCAACTGAAAAAATTAAAATTCCATCTTCACACACACACACACACACACATACACACCCTGTTAGAGAGATGTTACTGAGAGTTGTACTCTGGTAGTAGAATAATTACTACTGCAAATGAACATGTTTTATGATAAATGTTCCTATATCAATGGATTTCTCACTACTAACCATTGTCAATGATTCATAAGATTCCCACAGACATAAGTGTGTTATTTCTTTGGGAGTATGGAAACTGTAACTTTTACTTACCAATAGAATTAACAGTTGGCAAACTCTTCATCTACAGTGAACAGAATTTTGTGAAATATTCACTGAGGGGAAAATAATTATTTCATAATGATGAAGTTGAAAACATCGCAAAACAACATTAACATTATCTCTAAGTAAAATCAATCTTCTTAATATTGGACATTTCTCTGATTACTTTGCTTATACCTTGTTGTGAAACATTATTTCAAAAGTTTAGATATAGTTATATTTATTCAGTCATTCAACAGCATGGTACAGAAGAAATAATATTGTTCCTGGAGCCATAGAACATGTGTTCAAATCCAAACTCTGATTTTTTGCTATCTGTGTGACCTTGGGAAAGATATTTATCACTTCTGGGCTTCAGTTTCCTCACCTTCTTCCCCTAAAATGAGGGCATTGAATGAGATGGACTTTGAGCCAGAGTTGAAGCTTGAAAAAAATCACTATCTCTGGTATCAGAAAACTTGGTCTCAAATCCCACCCAAATACTATATAAATAACCATGGGCAAGTCATGGTCCCTGGACCTCAGTTTCCTCATGTCTAAAATGAGAGGATTGAGGATAGAAAATGAAAACTGTGCTCTCTCCTAGTTATGGATCTATTATCCTGTGATCTCTAAGATTCTTTCTAAAATAAAAGCATTTCACTTCCCAGAATTCTAATTTCTCAGAAGAAATATTTTATACATACACATACATTCATACACATGTATTTATATCCATATAGATACCTTTTAAGGTTATAAATCATTTTACATACATTATCTAATTTGAGTTTGACAATGATTCTGTAAGTCCCATGCTATTAACATTTTACACATGATGAAACTGAGACTAAGAGGTCAAATGATTTGCTTAGTATCATAACGAATTAAGTATCTGAAGTCAGATCTTCCTGACTCTATGTCCAGCTCTCCTCTTAGTGATTTACTTATCTCAAACTTATGTACTTCCCTCTATATAGATAAATATATAGATATATACTCTATATATACTTATTATATTCCTGTAAATTATATATATATATGTATGTATATATATAGAGAGAGAGAGAAAGTTTGATGTGATATGACAGTTGGACATATTTATACACATATGTGTTTATTATATATGTATGTCTTTGGAGAGAGAGACAGAGATATAGAGACACAGAGAGACAGAGACAGAGAGAGAATCATTTAAAATCACAAGAAAATTCTAGATAGTACTTGAATAGCAAATATTAAGCCCAATAGCAATGAAAACATTTTTATGGGCTAATACTAGTAGACATCAAACTCCCTTGTATTGTAGAATGACTAAGAAGGGGAGTTTATGTCTTGTCATATAGTCTAGGTATCTTTTCATAAAACACAAATTTCTTGTCTTATACATTGCCAATATCTATCTATATCTATCTGCCTGTCTATCTAGACATACAAAATGATATATACACATATATGTGTGTATACATTATGTGTTATATATAATATATACACATAAACTATATGTGTATATATTGGTACATACATGTACATGTATAATTGCGGTTTCTCTTGTGAACTACACACACATACACGCATACACATATACATTTATATCAAAGGAAATCACAATTTACCTTACAACAAAATGAAGCAGCATCACTAAGGTTACTCTTCATTCTCAGACTTTAATGTCTACATTTGAGTAATATTGAATATTTTCCAGGATTATATGCTTTGGGAAGAATTAACTTGGTCTAGTGACTAAAGTATTAGTATCAGAAAGTAGTGGATTCAAGTCATGCCTTTTGTTCATCATACTTGCTATGTAACAATAGGCAAGTCTTAGAACGTCTAAATGCCTATGACAATTCCCTAAGACTTTAAGCTGCAGAAGAGTTGTTCATCTGTATAGGAAATTTCCACACCAGGATTTAACCACAGCCATGAAATCACAGAGCTGGCCAGAAACAAACAAACAAAAACAATAAATAAAGGAAAATTATTTTTCCCCTCACTGTAAACACAGGGCCTAAATATCCCTTTCCATTGTATAAAATATCACTACTAAAATCCTGGATGCCATCCTGAAGATTCGCCATGGTCCACAGCTGTGGAATAAGCCAACAATTATATCTCAGTCATTACCATATGCCACTACACATGGCACTTTGGCTGAGAAAGGTCTATGCCCCCTCTATTTGAGTGGGCACATTAGTTGTTTTCTGTCACCATTGAGGTATTACCTCACTCTGTAGCCCAGGAACTCGAAGAGAAAGTCAGCTCTGTGTAAGCTTTTTGTGTCTGACTATTCTCATCCTAAGGCACCTTACCAGAATGGAATAGAAAGTCTTATTTTTTCAAGTTTCTCTGCAAGACCACATCTTTGAGATTATCATCAGGATAACTAATAAGTGAAGCTGTTTCCCAGAAAGGAGAGATTTTCTTTCCAGTCTAGGTTTTGACCATGTATACACAATGTATTTTATTGTAAAGAGAGGGACTGCTGGTATTTTAATGTTTTAATAAAACACAACCCCAAAGCTGTCACCAGAGCTAATATGTAGTGTGATATAGTAGAATCTTGGGAAATATGAACTGGGATGTGCAAGTAATGAAACTAAATCAGTTTTATATTAGTCTGTTTTATAAGATCAAAAGCCATGGTATTTAACCATGTCAGAAAAAAGGAGTCCATGTAAAACTTCCCCATGGCTGAGAAATCAAATAGTAAGTATTAACATAAACCAAAAGGTATATATTTTTTTCTATAGCCACAGATAATATTTTAAAGATACATATTGGCCTTATTTTATGCCAAATTCAGTTGCTGCTTAAAATGGAGCTATTGCTACAAAATTTCCCCTAAAATATCTTGGAAACTGAGCTTTTCATGGGTGGTGTCAAGTTGGTTCTAAAAAAAAATGATTTTTTGTTTTGTTTTTTTTTGTTTGTTTCTTGTTGTGGAAGGAATTCTGTGTGAATGCTGTCGAGTAAGGCTGTCTGTAAGTCTGACTGCTTGTTTTGCTTTTGGTGCAATATTATGAGATGGATTGCTTTTTCTAACAGAAAGTAAACAAGTTGCATTTAGCAGTTAATGCAGGAACAATGAGTGGATTGTTTTCCTGAGATGAATTTATTTGCCAATGTAGAGAAAATGGAGAAAATATTCACTTGCATAAAAGATTGTCCCTTTCCACTCCATGCGATTATGCTTCTCACTGAGAATTTCTCAGGACTCTAGAGGCAGAAAATAGGTTGGAATTGACTAACTTGAAATTTGTGGTGATTCAGTGGGAGGTTATGCTAGAGGTTACCTTTGCATTCTCAGTGAGGAATAGGGGTGCTATGAAATTATGGTAGAAACATAAACAAAATGGCAAGGGGAAATATTTTAACAACTGAAGAGATTGAGGAATTTGTAAACCTCCTTATCAGCATGTGAGGAAGAACCATAAAAATTATCAGAGTATAAGGTATGACCATAAACCTGTCTTTACAAACAACGCCCCCCCCCCGCATTGTAAGAGCATACTGTTGAAACTAAAAAGGCTTTAAAGAAAAATTAGATAAAAAAAGAAAAATAAGATGAGCAGTCGATGTTTAAAGTAATAGATTCTTTTATTTGCTACATTTATTGAAAAGCCTAAAAGGAAAGATCACATTTCTAAACTTAAGATACTCAAAACAGCTTGGGGCAGGAACAATAAGAGAAGGGTACCAAGGCAACATAATAAGACCCTCAAATTGTACAGCTTCAAACTAGGGCTGCTCCTGAATCCATTTACAATGAAGCTAATACAGATACCCCAAACCAGGACAGCCCTTCAAACTTCTCATGCTGATGTAGTCTTAATAATACTAATAATATAATTATAGCTAGCATTTAAATAATACTGTAAAGTTCACACAGTATTTTACATATGTTTTCCAATGTGATCCTCACAACAACACTGGAAGGTAGATGCTATTATTAACCCCATATTATGGAGGAGGAAACCAAGGCTGGGAAAGTTGGTGACTTGTTTGGATCACACAGCTAATCACATCTGCAATAAGATTAGAACTCAAGTCATCCTAACTCAAAGTTCAGCACTCTACCCATTGCCCTTCAACCTCTGAATAGGACTAGGCAGGACAACCAGTAACATTGCCAGAGAGTTTCAGACATGATGACATTCAGGCCATGGCAGGAAGAAAGGTAGGTTATGATTGGATTTCTACTACTGAGATTATAGGCAAGGAAGCTTATGATCATTTAAAAAATTGCATATCTGGGGGCAGCTAGGTGGCGCCATGGATAGAGCACTGGTCCTGGAATCAGGAGGACCTGAGTTCAAATTCAGCCTCAGACACATAACACTTACGAGCTGTGTGACCCTGGGCAAGTCACTTAACCCCATTGCCTAGCCAAAAAAAAAAGAAAAAAAAGAAAATTGTCTATCTTGGGGCAGGTAGGTGGCGCAGTGGATACAGCACCAGCACTGAAGTCAGGAAGATCTGAGTTCAAATCCGGCCTCAGACCAAACACTTGACATTTAACTAGCTGTGTGACCTGGGCAAGTCACTTAACCCCAATTGCCTAAAAAAAAGAAAAAAAAAAGAAAATCGTCTATCCTGAGAAGCTTCCAGATATATAAGGTCTAAATATGGAGTCTTTACAACGAAGGAATAGGGCACAAGGGAGGGGACACCAGGTAAGAAACCTAAGAGATAGATAGGACTGAACCAGGAAGAATAATTTGTTTTGTTTTCTTTTTCTCTGAATCACAACATCAATGTCTAGAATGGACTCCCTCCTTACCTCTGACTATATGTACCCACTAGAATATAAGCTCCTTGAGAATATAAGTTATATGCTTTGGGGTTTTTTGTTTGTTTGTTTGTTTGTTTTTCTTTGTATTCCTATGGCCTAGGACACTTTCATGCCTTTGGTAGACATTTACTAAATATTCATTGAACTGAATTTGTTTAATTGAATTTAAATTGGCCTCACAAGACACAATTGGAAACCAGTCTCATAACTATCACCACCAGCTGGGCACACTTGATATGTTAATCACATCATTCTTTAAAAATCTCATAATGAATGACAGAGTCTATCTAACTCATCCTCTAATTGAATAGGAATCCCCTCTACAACAAAACTGACAAATAATCATCCATCTGGGTTTCATGGTTTATGCCTATAATCCCAGCTACCATGGAGGCTGTAGTTGACAGGGCTCTTGAGCTCGGGAGTCTGACCTTCAGTGGAATATGCTGATTGGGTGGCCCCACTAAGTTCACCATCAGAATGATGAGCCCCCTGGAGCAGGGGGCCACCACTTTCCGAAAGGAATGGGTCACAATTCCAGATGGAGAATAGAAGAGATCAAAGCTGTCATGCTGATCAGAAGTGAGATCAGTTCCCTGAGCAGCCCCTACACTTCCATCATGGGTAAGATGAAGTGCTAATGTTCCTATTTTTGCCAGACATTAACAGTTTCTTGGACATTGTTCAGATTATAGACATTATCCTTATAAATGATTACATTTAAACAGATAAATATGAGAGTAGGGGGTCTGCCAAAGTGATTGTGGTAAATAAAGCTAGGTAGAGCAAATTAGAGAAAACTATATGACACCTTGCAAGGGAAAAATTTTTTGAGGGAAGACATAAGAGGAGTAGAAGGCTCTTCTTGGTTGTATGTTCCCTGTGTCAGACCATTTTTGATAGGTCTATAGCACATGTGTTCTCAATATAGGCCAAAATCTGTCTCTCTATAGCTCCCAAACAATGTTCCTGGATCAGTTCCATGGAGCCAAGTAGAACAAGTCTCATCCCTTTCTCTGAGCTCTTATTATATCTCCTGAGTGCCAGTCTCAGATTACTAATTGTCTTTTGGAGATCTCACACTGGATATTCCATAGACATCTCAAATTTACCACATTCAAAATAGAACTCATTATTTTTAACCTGAAACCTTTAGATCTTCTGAATTTCCCTGTTACTGGAATGGACATCACCATTCTCCCAAGTCATCCAGGCTTACAACCTTGGGGTCATCTTTTTCTTATTCTTACCACACATTTACTTGGGTGTTAAATTTTGTTTTCTCTGTGTGTGTGTGTGTGTGTTTTGGTTTTCCTCTCTCTCTCTGTTTCTCTGTGTGTCTCTCTCTTCCCTTTTCTCTCTCTCTGTCTCTCTTTGTCTCTCTGTCTCTCTCTGCCTCTGTCTCTGTCTCTCACATAAATACACATTTACATACATGCACACACATATATGTATATATATATACATATATAATAAGCATAATATGTTTACCTAGTTACTTAACTTGTTTTTCCCCTTTAGAATGTGAGATCCTTGAGGTTATAAGCTGTTTTACTTTAATCTTTGAATTTCTAGTGCTGGTACACAGTAAGCACTTAATAAATGTTACTTACTGATTGAATTAAGCTAAGTATTGCTTTTACAGGATATTTTAAAAATGTATGTGAATTATTTTAGATATTTGTAAGTAATGAAACTGAATTTCATTTTTACACTTGTTGCAAATTCAGATTGACCCCAATTAGTTGGAATTAATGAACTTCTGTGGTATGTGTAATGTTCATGTAATGTAATATAATTGCTTGGTCTTTAAAAATAGCATTTTATATATAAAAATTACCTAACTCACTCCTTCTTCTTCTTCTCCTTCTCCTTCTCCTTCTCCTTCTCCTTCTCCTTCTCCTTCT
>NW_020949613.1:7843951-7883197 GCF_900497805.2 Vombatus ursinus | reverse complement strand
CTTCTTCTTCTTCTTCTTCTTCTTCTTCTTCTTCTTCTTCTTCTTCTCTTTCTTCCTCCTCATTATTATTATTCACTACCTCCTGTGCCAGGTCAGCCACAGGATTCCCATACCTAGGGCAAGGAGATAAGGAGAAGGAAGTTAAAAGACAATCTATTAACAAGATTAGTTTATTGCAATTTTGACTTGCTGTTAATCCAATCTAATCTATTTCAATTCAAAATCTGGAGATGAAGATATTTAGGCTGTAAAGGAAAGACATGACAGTGATCCTCAAATGCTAAAAGGGAGGTCACTGGACAGCTAGGTGGCACGGTGGATAGATCACCAGCCCTGAAGTCAGGAGGACCTGAGTTCAAATCTGACCTCAGACCAAACACTTGACACTTACTAGCTGTGTGACCCTAGGCAATGACCCCAACTGCCTAAAAATTAAAAAAATAATAATAATAAAAGGGTAGACACTTGGAAGAGGAATTAAATTCCTTCTGCTAGACTCCAGAGAGTGATACCAGGGACAATGGATGGAAGTTGCAGAAAGTTGTTTTAAATATCTTGTCAGGAAAAACAAAACTTACTAACAAGTAGAGCACAGGTTGAGAGGTGGGCTCCTTTTATTGGGGGTCTACAAGCTTATTAGTAAAGTTCTAGAAAGGGATTCTTGTTCAGGTATATATCTGACTTTATATCCTCAGAACCTTCTTCCAATTCTGAGACTATGAGTCTGTGAACATTCTATATTAACTTTCAATATTTCTTTTCCCATAATCCTTGTATTTTTGCATTCATCTTCTTAGATTTCATGTTGTGCCTGGGCCTTATTCAGTGCACCTAGGACATCTTTCAGTTATCTCTATAAGAGAAAGGTTCTTAACTTGAGGTCCATGGACTGCCAAATAGCACGTGGAAAGATTTCAAGGAGTCTGTGAATGTCAGGGGTTCTATGAACTTGAAAAATAGTATATCTTTATTTTCACTAATTGAAAATCTAGCATTTCTTCCTGTTGTGATTAAAAAATTATTCTGAAATAATGGCACCAAAGAGGTCCACAATACACACAAAGACTAAGAAGCTCTACTATAGAAGAACTTGCTATAGAAAAATGTATCAAAAAGCATTTATTAAGCAATTATTATGTACAAGGCACAAATGCAAAGAATAAACAATCCTAACCCTCCTCAAATAGCTTACATTATGAAAGGGCATATATATACACACACACACACACACACACACACACACACACACACGTGTGTGTGTGCATGTATGTATGTGTGTATATATGTATGCACACATATACGCATATATGTATATACACATACATACACACATACATGTGTGTATTAGGAAAACAGATTCCATATCGATATTCTATATGTAATTTATAAATATATTAATATATTATTCACATGCATATGTATAAATTCCCAATTTATAATGGAAAATACATATATGTACATACACATACACAAACACAAATACATACATACAAACTAAATAAAAGAGAATAAATTGGAGAAGGGATTAAAAAAGGCTTCATATTTAATCTTCTGGATCTCTTCACCAGCACTTTCAATAGCTAATAAAATATGGATCTTAGGGTTGTAGATACAATGGAGAGCAGTGATACATTAGCAGCTAAGTTCAGAATTTTCTGGCCATGATTTACTTTTCAGAATGCTCTCCCTTATAGCAGTATAAATTTAAGGTATCTTTCTAGGTTACAAAAGGATTGTCCTCTGTTTGGCATTTAAAGCTCATGATGACTTGGTCCCTTCCTGCCTTTTCACTTTTCTTACACCTTATGATCCAATCCCATTGGCCCCCTTGCTTTTACACACACACACACACACACACACACACACACACACACCACCACCACCACCACCACCACCACCACCACCACCACCACCCCACCCCACACCATACTACACACCATTCTACATTCTCCATGCTTTTGTACTAGATGTTCCAGTGACCTGGAATGCTCTCTCTCCTCATCTCTCCATCTTAATTTCCTAGTTTTCAAGTCTTAACTCAAATCCAACCTTCTATAGGAGGTTTTTCCTGATTATCCCAACTTCTAGTGCTTTCCTCTTTGAGATTACCTTATATCAACTCTCTTTACATCTTGTATGTAATGATTTATTTGCTAACTATCTTCCCCACTCGTATGTGAGCTCTGTGAGGGCAGGGATTATTATTATTTTTTTGCTTCTCTACACATGTCCAGTGCTTCTTAGCATGGTGAATGGCACACATGCTCTAAAAATGTCTGTTGATAAACTCAATGATTGACAGTCATTTCCATATAGTATAATTTTCAGAGTGAAAGGGTTATACTAAATGACCTTCAAGGCTTCTTCCAGTTTTAAAACCTAGGGTGATTTGAACTTGGTTTAAGATCTTTCTCTGCCCTCCTAAATTCCAATTCTGAGGGAAAAGAATTCTGACAGCATAAAAGACTTCAAATTTTGTATTTGATCAAACCTTAAGATACCAGACAATTCATTTTTACATTGAATATTTTTGGGGAGAAGGGATAGGAATTTAACTTACTCTTTGGATAAATAGTAGGTACATGACAGTTTTGCAATTCCTTCCAGCTCTGCATCTGTGATTCTCTAATTTGTTACCTCCTGATGCTAATGTAGGTATACATAGCCAGACTTCCCAAAAACAGATTCATATTTTAGATTGTAAAACTCTCAATATGGTAGCTTTTGTTGGCATTTCTTTCTGTGTTAAAGTTGAAGCCTATTTTGGAATTCCACCTAATTACAACAAAACTAAGTAAAGTAATGCTATCATCAGTTTCAGCCAATTGACACTTACTTCAGCCTTACTAAATAATTGAAGGGAGGTCATAGAAACCCATCTTATTCCTCCTGTTAGTTACAGCATTGCTGTGTGAATACAAATTAGATTCATTTCTTGCCACACTCTGCAAGGCAATCACAGGATTTTTCATGATACAGTCACATTTTTCTTATTTATTGGAAACATTATAAATGTGTCCCACCTAATTTTAAATGAGCAGGTAGATAATAAAACATGAAAAATATAATGAAAGGATAAATTACCAGGATGCCTGAACTTGTAACTTAGCCAGAGTCTCTTCCTCTGTCCATTACTCATATATGTCTTTCTTGTAAAAGGTCATATTTGCTTAACCTGCAGTTCTGGATAACACAGGATATGTCGAAGGGTAGGTAAAAAGACACATTATTACAAACAATAATAGAACTATTGTACTGATGTGGTATTCAGAAGTTTCTATTAATGTAAAGGATTTTTCCACATGTACAGTGACTAAATGATGCCAAGAAAAGTTTGTCCTCTACCTTTTGTTCTAACCAAATACCCATGATCCTTCCTCCTCATATAACATGATTGCTATGTTCAATAAACTCTCCCAAAAACCTAAATAATCTGCCACTGCATGGTTTACCCAAAAGGTTCAATTAAATTATTTTTTTAAAAGCAGGTGTGCTCTCACCAAGGAAGGATTAGCAGGACTATGATCTCCTTATTCCTGGATGCCATTCTTCCCATAAAATGACAAGATTACAGTAGTTTTCTTGACTGTCACATCCCACTGTTGACTCATGTTTAGCCTGAAGTCTACTAAAATACCCAAATATTTTTTTTCAGATAAATTGCCATCTAGCCATTCATATGTGAAGTTGTTTTTTTTTAATTCAAATTCAAGACTTTATATTCATCTGTACTGAATTTCACTTTATTGGATTTTATCCAATGTCCTTGTCTGTTTTTAATAATCACTCTGTCTTCTAATATCTTAGCTATCTCTCTAAACTTCTTATCATTTACGAACCTAATAAGTATGAGATCTGTGGCCTTATCTAAGCTATTGATAAAATTTTAATAGCACAGATCCCTGAAGCACCTCACTGAAATCATTATTCCAAATTGACAGATAAATATTAAAGATTATACTTTGAGTTTCTATATGATGCTCCCTTCTATATGATGGTCCAGCCATACTGGCCTTCTTGCTTTGCTTCTTTAATGATGAGGCAAATCCCATCTCCAAACTTTTGCACTGATTATGCTTGAAATGTTATTTCTCCTCACTTCTATCTCTTGGGAACCCTGCTCTCCACCAAGACAACTCAAATGCCAAGTTCTGCATGAGTTCTGCATGAGTTCTGCATAACTTCCCCCCACTCAGATCCCAGGATAAGGGCTTATGGGGTCCACAACACTCAGTCTACAATAAAAGAAACTGAGGCTGAGCTCTGGGCCACTAGCACTTTACTAAAGGGACCTGGCCCCCTCTACTGATTGACCTCAGATCTTCCTCACAATCTGAGATTCCTTTTGTCCCAGGGTCTTACTTTTATAGTACTTGATACCCAGATATGCAGAAGGGGCAAAGTAAAATACAGAGTCTCATTGGTTGATAGACCTTGCTCTTGACCCTCCAGAAGGGCCAGAAATGATGTATCAACATGGGTGGCACAAGATGGGCAAGGCAAGGGTCATCTCCACTGAAAGGTCATGAGTGCCTCCTTATGTTGGGCAAGAGAGGGCAGTCCAGAGGTACAAAAATAAGTTGGGGAACTTTCCATAGCATGTCAAGACATCCCACCCACACTAGGTTTAGTCACACTGATTAAGCAAAGGAAGGTGAGGGTCTGGAATCCTGTCATCCTTTCACCCACATTGGCATTGGTCCTATAGGCCAAAAGGGTGGAGGTCACCTAGTCAGCATTCTTGTGGTTAAGCAAATGAACTTTATAACAGGTGATTGAATAGTGAACATATAGCCTAGAGTTTAAAGTTTGGGGCTTATTATAAGAAAGAATCTATCTTGCCTAATTATCCCTAACTATGATATATGTAAAATATATATTAATACATGCAATTATTATACTAATATTAGTTGACTAGACTAGGTGTATATTACCATTACTAAGTAAGTATAATATTAATAATCATCTATGATTATTATTTGATATTGTAAATCTATGATTTACAATATACAATATACAATATACAATACAATATACAATTACAATATACAATATACAATATACAATTACAATATACAATATACAATAATGTAATGATAATCATCTATCAATCTACAAAATCACATGGAATTAATATGGAATCACATTAAATTGATTAACACTGATTGGAATAAAATAGGGATCTAATTAAAATCATCTATCTCAGGCTAAAGTGAAAACTCTTTGGTAACTAGTAGGAAATATTATTTACCATTTTGAGAAGTGAGCCTCTCTCCCTCTCTAGTACAGGTAATGGAAGAAGGAGCTGCTAAATATGATAGTCACATGTTCCAAGGAACCATTGAACATGTAAATGATAATAATAATATTTTATGCCTTTATGATACTATCTCATATTGGTCAAGGCATTTCTTACCCAATTTCTCATTAGAAGCTTATAAGAACTCTGACATGTAGATAGCATATGTATATTTATACCCATTTTATAGATTTAATGTGAAGCAAAGTGAATAAAATTATCCAAAATAACACAACTATTTGATAATTAGGTCACTTGACTCTTTTCCAGTGCCCTTCCTTGGCATTACTATTAGGGTAAGAAAATAAACTAATAAAAAATCAACATGTATAATACCTTGAGATACCCCCCCACTAAGATTTTTCTCTCCCCAAACAAGTTATCCCAAATTCAGAGAACTCTGTAAATCAACCTTTCTCTCATAATTTTTGATTAAAAGCCCTCAGTGATGCAATTACTTTTACTAGTCGGTCAGAAGATGTAAGTAGTTCAAAGCAAAGATATAATGAAATATCAAAATAAAAAAACTAGTCCTCATATTCCTTCTCCCTACTAGTCTCATGTGGCATATATTTTATTTCAAGTGGGCAGTGATTACCAGGCACATCAACATGGCATATCTCTGTTAAGAATTGCTCGCTGCTATTTTTTTAGGGTCACTGTCAAATAATGTTCCACTGGTCCTGTGGTTACTGCTTATTTCTGTTGATATGGCATTACTATATACAAGTTTGTAGAACTGTTTCATCCTCTGACTTCACATGAAATACAAAGCCAAAGTGAATAAATTAATGGGGAAAACATTTTCCTCCTCTTAAAAGGAAAAGAAAACTTTTTCATCTTTCTTCCAGTTTATATCCCAGAGGCATAATCTATACTTCTTTAAAAATAAAATAAAACAGGACCCTAACAGATCCAGGAATCAGATTAAAGAAAAACCCTTACCAACTTTTCTCCTTCATAAGGAGAGTCAGTCCTCAAAGCATTAGCTGTAATAAGCATTACTCTTCAAAAGGCAAGTCCTCACCTTAAGGGGCCATGCTCTTTCAATTCAGAGCATCCAGGAACTTAGATACTACTTAATAGATATTGCTTTCTTCTTTTTTTTTTTAATTTCCACTTTGTGTTCACCAAGAAGAGGAAGAAATTTCTCTGTCTCAGATTTCTAACTGACCTAGACTTAAAGAAATCTTTGTAACTCCCTGCTTAGTTATCAGATGGTATCTGTTTAGTGTGATTGCAGGAGTTGTCTTTCTTTCCAATTAACTACCAAAACTATCAAGAGTATGAATTGATTTATAAGGTAATAGGATCATTGATCTAGAACTTGAAGAAGAAAGAGACCTCAGAGGCCAACAAATACAGCCACCTTTTCCCATGAATGGTATGAAGAAAGGATCATAGAATAAAATTATAGATGTAGAGCTGGATAGGATCTCAGAAGCCATAGAATCCAACTCCCTCATTTTATAGATAAGTAAACTGAGGTGCAAAAAAGCCTTACCCAGGATCTCCTAGCTAACAAACATTTTGGGTAAGATTTTAATCCAAGTCTGGTCCCACTGTGCCAAAGTAGGAAAGCAAAAGGCCCCTTATACGGACATTTTGATTGATGCCTCATTCACCTCAATCCTTTGCTCAAAATTCCTGATTTTATTGTGCCTATATGACTGGCATCAAGCATTTATAAGCTCAAAGGAACACCTTACACAGGGAATATTAACATAAGTACAGTGAGGCTGCTTTTCCTCTATATTCCCTTTTTGTTATTACAGAATGAAGTTGTAGCCCCTACATACATTAGTCAAAATGTCAGGAGCGCATCCTGGCAATACCTCTGCAGATTTCAGAGCTCTGGAAGTGCAAATGATCAACTAAAGTGCTTTTTCTACTTTGTTCATCTAATAGGCAGCCATAAACACCTGACAAAAGCCAAGGCCGAGATAAATGCAACTGGCACAAACTCAGAGAGGAATCACAATTAAGGGAATCAACAGAAAAAAAATGGAACTTTTCTGTCAAGATCTCATTTATTTTTTCTGTTTTTGAATTTTTAAAAGTAGTTTCAATGCATCAAATTTTCAGAGGACCTTATGATTAGATAATATTGATTTGTATTAACAGTAAATATAAAAGCAATTGCTTTCTCTCTTTGATTTCTTTTCTTTTAAAGCTACTTCATGTTTCTTATCAAAGAACTAAACATTAGGAATTAATTTATTTGATATTGATAGAAATTGATTGAAGAACTCCCATTTGCCCATGTTTTTTTAGTTTCTATATTTTTTAATTTTATTTATTTTTAACATTTTTTTATACATTTTGAGTTCCAAATTCTCTTCCTCCCTTCAGCCCCTCCCCAACCCACTGAGAAGGCAAATAATATGATAGCAATTATACATGTGAATTCATGCAAAACCCATCTCCATATTAGCCACACTGCAAAACAAAAAACAAAAACAGAAAAACAAAGAAAATGAAAAAAAAGTATGTTTCAATGTACATTCGAAGTCCATCTATTCTTTCTCTGAAGGTGAATGGCATTTTTCATTATGGGTCTTTGGAACTGTCTTGGATCATTCTGTTGATTAGAGTAGAGATGTCTTTAGTTCAATCTCATTGTTAACTATTCACTACTAGGGTGTGTATTTGTGTGTGTGTATGTAATTTATTGGTTTGCATAAAAATAATATAGAAAAAGGGGAAAGAGTAAAGCAGCAATATTATTCCACGGGACTGAGATGACTAACATAGAGTTTATGTCTATATGCAAAGAATAAAATGTCCAGGGATATTCATGAAAGTCAATCTGTCATCTAAGTGATGGATAGAGATCAGTTTAACAGCATTGATTGTGTTAATGATTGAAACAAACAGATACTCTTCTGTTCCACATCTGCACATGGGCACAGTCCAATTCTAGGTGGCACATAGAAAAACTCACTCAGAATATTTTTGGAAATGTTCAAATCAAGGATAAAGAAAACAAACATATTTTTTATGTGGAGAAAATAAGCATTCTTGAAACTGCTCTAGGAAACATGTATTGATAACGTATCTCAAAAACTCAAATTTATTTCTCTATTGGGGATTCTGGCATGAATTTACTATAACAGTATTTTTCACACCAAAATGTTTAGAACTGGGCTCACCCTTAGACCAGCTTTATTGAATCATTAATAGCTGTCTTATCCAGCTACCTTGAATGATGATAAGGGAGTGTTTGATTGGATCTCATTTAATTTGTATTTGGATAGTATGCTACATGTCCCAACTAAATGCCTTCCAAATAAACACCTTGTTGATTGATGGAAAATGCCATAAGACAGAAGGTTTTTTGAATTGGGGACATATGATAGAAACTGAACATATGGAATTATATAGGAAAGGAAATTCTTCCAAAATGTGTGAATGAAGTAGCATTTTCAAAGCTATTTCAAAAATATTACATTTTGGAGATTGTAGCAATCACCCATCCTAGAATTTAATCAGCAGCAAAAGCCTTGAAAAGACTCCATGACAAAGAAGATGGGTAATGTGAAAAATGTCACAGAAAGCATTACTAACAAATTGTCAAGTCTGGGAAACAGGTAACATTTGCACTGGTGTCAAGTAACGGTTACACTAATGGCAATTTCATAGATCTTACAAGATGTCAAATGTAAACAATTTACCCATTCTGTTCCATTCATAGCAAATGCAATTCAGTATTGAAAAGGAGACAGTATTTCATAGCAAAGTCATAGCAATAAGCCATTGGATCATTAAGAGCAAGATTATTTTGAACATGTTGATTAGCATTAGTTACATTTATCTTTCCAGGGAGTACCTGGAAAGGGACCCAAATGTTGTAAAAGGGATTTAATTTCATTGCTTTTCAGTAAAAAAGAAAATTAAAATGGGAACTAATTTTTTTTCTGCCAAGCACTTAACACATATGCCCTTCTGCCTCTCCAGTGCCCCATTAAAAGATAAATGTAACCCTGAAATCAGCACCAAAGTATTTGGACATCAAAGGGCTTGACTTCTCCCAACCCTGAGTCTGTGACTGGGTTATAGTCAGGGTCAATCAAGCAAATGCAATGGATTACCTGGCATATTATCCTATTCACATCTGTCTGTTTTAAACATTCCTGAATAAGCTGTCTCTAATCCATGATAAAATAAATAATCATAAGAATTTACTATTTTCCACCACCCCAGAGCTGGGGTGACGTGTCTATTTTTAATATGAAATTGTGAACTTTTACTTCATAAAATGTGTCTATATTAAATTTAATGTGAAATTAATAAAATACCTTCCTTGTTGGCTTATGGTAGAAGGGTGTGGATACAAATTTTCATGAAGGGGGGAGGGAAGCCTTCAAGATCCAATAAAAATCTCTTTAGAGATGAGGATTGCAAGCTTTTTGTGTGCATCATGTAAGCTTTTGGCAGCATATGAACCCTTCTCAGAATAATGTTTTTAAATGTATAAAATGCAGAGAATTAGAAAGGATTTTTTTTTGTTTGTTTGTAGATTTAAGCTAAAAAAACTATTGAGTTTCTTGAGAATTTTGAGGCCCTTCAACAGTTGGCAGGGAAGAGAATTTCAAGGAAATGGTCTCAATCACTAACCCCCTCAAATCATACCACCCATCTGCCTAATCTTAGGTGGAAACAAAATGAATTCTTAATTTAGAGATGAAAGGAGTCATCTAATTCAATTCTGTAATTTTAAATATGAAGAAACTGGGACCCAGAGAGGGTAAGAGACTTGTCCAAAGTCACATAGAGAATAAGTGACAAAGGTAGGATCTGAATTCAGATTTTCTGATTTTCTTTTTTCACTGCAATTCCATATTGCTTTTTTGTGTGCATAAAATATATGTTTTGAAAGTACCAAAATTTAATGAGAGTAGGTTGTCCCTCCACTAATTCAAATTATCACCTTTCCCTAGTTCATGACATTTTGTGTTTGAAAATTTTATTAATTGGTAGCCAACTTTCTGGTAATACTTTTAAGTAATATTTTCCCAAATTACATGTAAAAGCAATTTTCAACTTTTTTTTTTAATTTTGAGTTTCAAATTCTCTCCTTCAATCACTCTCCTCACCCCTCCCTGAGATGGTAAGCAATCTGATATAGGTTCTACAGGTACAGTGATATAAGATATTTCCATATTTGTCATTTTGTGGAAGAAAACTAGAACCAAATAAACAAAAAAATAAATAAAAAAATATAATAAATAAATAAAGTGGAAAATAGTATACTTTGATCTGAATTCAGACTCCATAATTCTTTCTCTGGAAATGCATAGCACTTTTCATTGTGAGTCCTTTGGGATTATCTTGAATCACTATATTGCTGAGAATAGCTAAGTCATTTACAGTGGTTCATTGTACAATATTCCTGCTACTGTATACAATGTTATCTTGACTCTGCTCATTTCACTCTTTATCAGTTGATGTAAAGTCCTTTGAGGTTTTTCTTAAATCATACTGCTTATAATTTCTTATACTGCAATAGTATTCCATCACAATCATACGTCACAATTTATTCAGCTATTCCCCAATTGATGAGCATCCTCTCAATTTCCAGTTCTTAATCATCTCTAAAAGAACTGCTGTAAATATTTTTGGTTCAAATAGGTCCTTTTTTCCTTTTTTTTTTATCTCTTTGAGATATAGACCTGGTAGTGGTATTTCTGAATCAAAGTGTATACACAATTTATATCCCTTTGGGTGTAGTTCCAAGTTGCTCTCCAGAATGGCTGGATCAGTTCACAACTCCCTGGTGATGAATTCTCTGTACTTCTCTTGACTTGATCCTGGATGGTATACATATAGTCCATTACCATAATATTAGTCTTTGCCATTTGGTAGGCCATCATAGATTGTTGAATTTAAAATTGGAAAGAACTGTAAAGATGAGAAAGTTTCCAACATAAAATATTTAACAGATAACTATTATTTCAATAATGACAATAATTGATATTCACATAGTTCTTTTGTTTGTAAAATAATTTACATACGTTTTTTCTTTGATTCACACAGCAACTGTGGGATATTGGAAATGATAGGTTTTATTATATCCATGTTACAGATGAGAAAACTGAGGGTCAGAAGGGTTGAGTGACTTTATGGTCACACAGGTAGAATTTCAAACAAAGCTTTCTTGATTTCTGGTCCAAAACACTATGCATTGTACACACACTGTCATCAATCAGTCCCTAAACGGTGTGTGTGTGTGTATGTATATATCTATATAATTAAATCTCTTGATCTATCTATATGTATGTGTGTATGTATGTATGTATGTATCTATCCAGGGCCATATAGAAGTAAATAGCAGAGCTGGGATTCCAATACATGTCTCTTAAATGACCAATTCAGTGTGTTTTTTTTATTTGTTTGATTGATTTTTGTTTGATGTATGTTTTCACTGTGCTATACTGCATCATGTTGGTTCTGGGTGTATTTTCTAGTAAAACCACTTAAAATCAAGAGTCATTCCCATGACATAATTAAACATAAGTTTAGGGAAAAGTGTGCTATGATTCAAAGGACTTGAATTGAGAAGACGTGGGTTCAAATCCTGGTTTTTCTACTTAACTAGCTATGCGACCTTGGGTAAATCACTTCACCATTCAAGACCTCAGTTTCCTCATCAGTAAAATGAAGGGATTGGACTAGATGTTCTCTAAAGTGTCTTCCAGCTATCATAATCTATCACTTGAATGATTTTATTTATTTGAATCTGCATAAATATAATTTTAGCTTAATAGAATGACTTGTTATTCAAATGTATATTCATAGCATGGCCATGGTTTATAAAGGTTGGGATTCCATTTAGAAAGCATTGGGGGAAATGTTATACAATTAAGTTATCCTCAAAGTTCTTCCATATTTACATATATTGAATAGTTAGATAATTTCATTTTCATTTATAAGAAGGGACTTTTTCTGACTTATATAATTAGATCATTTTGACAACAGGATCAGAAAAAAAGATTTTGAAAATTATTTTAAATCATTATGGTCACAGTATGTTCATTTTACATAAGCTGTATTAATTAACCACACTCTTACAAATAGAAAAGTCCTCAACTTCCCTGTGGATTGTGTCCCTATTGTTCACTTGGAATTAAATTTTTTTTGGAAATCAGAATGCATTATTTCATTGATACAGTGCTATGAAGAATAAAGATTTTATCATAGCCCACAAAACTCCATTGATAGAATAAAGCAGCTGAACATTTAGGTAACCTACCCACTATTTGTTATATTGTACCTGTACGGAAATTTATTCCAAGCTCCAGAAGAAGGATGCCAGCAAAGCATCTTTGTTTCCCTCAAACAACACTGATTTGGTTCTGGCTATAGGGCTTCCTCTCCAAAACAGGGCAGCAACAAGACAGGTAATGCTCCTGAGGCTCCCTAACAAAGTAAATGCCAGTAACCACTTTGATGATATATCTTTTAGGCAGTTGTTCACATGTACCAGATATGCATGTCAAGGAGTACTTGAATTTCCATGAGGTCACTCCACAAAGTGACAAATTTAGATCCCTTTACCTTCATCAAATAACTCTCTCTCTCTCTCTCTCTCTCTCTCTCTCTCTCTCTCTCTCTCTCTCTTTCTCTCTCCTTTCTCTCTCTCCCATATATAAAGTTTAAAATTAATAAATAGGAAATTGGTGCTTAAAGAATTTTTATATTGCAAGAACTGGAATTTAGAAAGGCATAGGAACATAGGAGAGAGACTACTGACCTTAGTGTCAGGAGATCAGAACTGAATAATGTCTGACACTGACTTGTAAATCATGTAATAGTAAAGAATTCCCTTAACCTCTCTGAATCTCAATTTCTTTCTCCATAAAATTTGGATGATATTTGTACTGTATTTACAACCTATTATTGCAGGAAAGTGTTTTATAAAGTATTATACGATTCATTGAGGAGGAGGAGGAGGAGGAGTAGTAGTAGTAGTAGACGTAGTCAACTAGTAGTTTATAACTAGCAATACTTTAAGCAAAAGTGATCAAACACAATTAGTGCATTTTTAAACTGCTTAAAATTATTTAGTGTACAAATAGCACTTTATAGCCTGAAAAGTGATTTGCAAATATTATCTTACTGTATCTTCACAATAATTCCAGTACATAGGTGCTGTTATTATCCTGATTTTGCAGATGAATAGACTGAGAGAAGTTAAGTGACTTGCCCAAGTATCTCTGGAAGGATTTGAAACCAGGTCCCTGACTCTAAACTCCAACATTGGGCCAGCTATCTATCTCTAACATTTAAGAGACTATTCCCAAGAAAAGGGCTAGATAGGCTATTTGGTAATGTCATAAAAGATTTAGGAAAAAAACACATTTGTTTCCACAATAGTTTATTTTTGAAATCTCAAGAAAAATTATCTTTAATATTAACTGGTTAATTTGATGTTAAAAAAAATGCTGAATATGCTCTGCCATTTTTTTTCACCTTAACAATTACTCATTTTATTGTTCATTGCAGAAAAAAAAGTCACTTAAATAAAATATTCCAGAAAAGCATACTATGATTTACAATTCAAGTGTAAAACTTCATCATAATTTTCCACTTTGTTTTGCCAGTGTACACTACATCATTGATCAATCCATTATCACTCTGAGAGTAAAATAATACAGCATGATGGTCTTCATAACCATTTTTTGTGTTCAGTTTTGCTTTTTCACATTCAGCATAATGTTTGACAATAATTAAAAATATATAATTCTATTATTTCTTAAAGCAAATACAAAGCAGCGAAACATACACATTAAACATAAATCTAACGTTTATGAAAAAGAACAAAGAGACTGCCTTCTTTTTTTTTGTGAGGTTAAGTGACTTGCCCAGGGTCACACAGCTAGTAAGTGTCAATGTGTCTGAGTCCAGGTTTGAACTCAGGTCCTCCTGACTCCAAGGCCAGAGCTCTAATTATTGTACCACCTAGCTGCCCCTTTGCCATTTTTTTAAAGTCTGAACTATTAACAATAAAAAAAAAATAGTTCCATCATCTTTCACAGAGAAAACTTTGACTATTGTTTTCATATAAGTTTGAGCATATGGAAAAAAATAAAATATATCTGGTCTGACTATTCTCTAATGTGTGGATTGTCTAGGCCCCTTGCTGCTCTTTTTTCCCCTAGGTAACTGGCTTTAGGCCATTTTACTGTTCATTAAGCCAGGAAAGGAAGATGAAATTCAAATTAGTCAATTTAGCTACTAGTTAGCAACTTTTATCAAGGATTTGTTAGAGGGGAGAAGTTAAAGTTTAAAAATTTGTTTCAGTGGTCTGTCGAACTATGCATATCATTCCTAGTTCTGATGATTATGGATAATCAAAAGGTCAAAGTGTATAGTTACCAATAAAGTTTAACCAATTTCTAGTTTCTTTTTCTACTAAAAATAGAAATGAGAGACAGGATTAGGTAATTTCTACATCTATGATTGAGGATTTGAGTTTTAAGTAAGAGTCAGGCTACATATAAAATAAAGCCTGATAAGCAAGAATTAAGCCCTTTAATGGAGAAGGGGGTGGTGAAGAAAGGGCATGGATAATTATTGGAAAGAGATCAGAAGATAATTGGAATAATACAGTGTGGTGAAATGTGTACCAGACTTGTAAGAAGAAAGCATAGAAACAGTAGATTAGGAAAGAGGACCTAGTTTCGAATAGTCTCTCTTCCATATAGCACCTGTGTGACCTTGGGTGAGGTATTTAACCTTTTATGGGTCTCAAGCTTCCTTATCTGTGAAATCAAGAAGTTCAGCTTGATGATTTGTAAGGGCCCTTCTGATTTTAAAACTATGAGTCATTTCTACAATTCACTGTCTATTCCCATTAATTTTCTTCTGTTTTCATCTTCTGGGAACATAAAGGAAGAAGAGGAAAAAGTCAACCATGAATTGCGTATCACAGGACCTTAAGTTTAGACCTGGAATTAACCACAAAATTCCTCAGAGAGTTGAACTGGCCTGCCCAGGTTCACACAACTAGAAGTTAGTAGAGTCAAAATTCAAACTCAGGTCACTCCATTCCCTGCTCAGTGCCTTTTCTCTAGATGGTGTCTCTCAAAGAGGTTATAGGTAGTGGGGAGGTAATACCATTCCCCTCTATTCCTTTGGAGTGCTAATGGAAGAGAAGGAAATGATGAAAGAAAATTTTCATTTGCATTTTAATTTTTCTACCTCTCACAAAGTCAGTCATGACTGAACAACTCGGTTTCACTTGCAAATTGTGCAACCTTGGATAAGTTCATTATTAACTTTGTCTCTTCTCAACTGCAATATAAATAGAGAGACAGATTAGTTGATCTCTAAGGTATTTTCTAGTTTTAAAATCCTATGATGCTATTGTCATCTTTGGTGACTTCTCTTTTTCTAAGTTCTCCTCAATGCATGGGATTCCATGCACTTCTATTCTTCTCCCTTTTATTCAAGTTCATAATATAGATGTCACAGCTCAGCCCATGTGAGTTGGGCTGTTTTCTTGAGGGTGCAGCTTTGTGACCCAGGTTGTTGCAACTACAGAGTAGATATAGACATAACTACTGATTGAGGGAAAAAAAATAAACTATGACATTGAGTATCTGCGTGAGGGGAGAACAGACTTATTCTGGGATGTTTGGAAGGTCTTGCTTTTCTCTTCCTACTGCCTCTTCTGAAATGCTCCAACAATCTCTTCATACAAGTTCTTCACTCCTCTCACTAGGTAATCAACATTGTGGTTTGACTCTCTCTGTGTCAATTAGAAGATAACCAACTTCAGTCATTCAGGTGGAGTCCTTGACTGCATTTACAAGGCTACTAGTCAGGATAACTGCCCACTCAAGCCAAGTGGGCAGAGGTGTTACATAGACACAAACCAGACTGCCATCCAATGTTGGCTCCCTCCAACTCTGTAAAAATAAAGAAATAAATGTTATTCTATTCTAATAAGCAGTGTTTGGTTTCTCATTTGCATATCTATGCTTTAATAGGTGTAGGGAACTTCTGCTAAGGAGATTACCTTTACCAATGCTGGTCAACATCTGCTCTGCAATCTATAGTCTTAGAGGGTTTCCTGGGTCTCTGAGAAGTTGAGTAGATTGCCCAGTGTCACACAGCCAATATTTCTCATAGACTCCCAGAAATATGTAATATGTGCAAATAGTCTTTCACATCAAGATGGAAGTGACAGTGAATTTTCCTATAATTTTTCCACTTTAGAAATACTGCCTCAAATGATAATTCCCTGTATTTTCATAGAGGAAAGAATGCGCCTACTATAGAATGTGATTGACTTGATAAATAGTGTTTAAGGGCTGGAACATCATTTTACCAAAAAAAAAAAATCCTACTTTAAAATCAATAGAATTCCATATTCCAAATATAAATTATTCCTTTTTCAACAAGCTTTAGCTTAACAAAATAATTTATGCATTGATTTCACCTGAAATATATTAAGTATTGCACTGAATTTGCAATAAGAAGCTGGATCTTTATAAAAACTTTCAAGATAAGAATAGTGAATTTGTAACTTCTTTTTCCATCTGATGCATTCGTGACCCAGCTTAATAATATCAGGAACTGGATATTACAAACAACATTCTTTTCCAACTATATTATTTTACTCAAAGCATTCCTTTCATTTTTTAAAGCAACATACTTATAAGTATGATTTTAGTTAAGTTAGCATAACCCCCCAAAAAAATGATTTACAGTGAGAGCCAGATTCACAGTTCATGGTTGAACCATGCCATTGTACTATCTGATATCAATTAACATCTTTTTTGTTGTATTTTCCTTCCAACTGCCAATTTTGCAATTTTTCATATTGAAAAGAACTTGTGTGGACTAGTTTAACATGTTTGACCCTGGAATATTTGAAGTTACTACTGTAATATAAGTAAATATATACTCAACACTTCAATGAGTCTGTGATCTCATCCCTTCCTGCAACCCATTTATGCCTGCTGATCCTGTTTAATTCTCAGCTTTGCACTTCCATAATTTCACCAGGTTAGGCTACCCAATGTACAAAGGGCCTCCTTCAACGTGTATCAATGCCAATGGAATCTGTAGACTATCCATTAGTTGTTCTTTATTATTGGTATATGACTGGCTCATTGGTTTTTTTCTCATAATAATTTTTTTCTAATGATATATTTTGTCATTTCTCCTTTGTAATTCTTTATTTAGTAGATATTCAGGAATGCTAGCTTACTGATTAATAAGATGACATAATTCAACATATTCAGAACTTTATATATTAAAACCCACATACTGGACACTCTTAAAATATATTTTGAACATCTTCATAATTTTTTAATCTTTATTAATGTAAGACAAAATGAGTTTTCTGGAAAAGTACAAAGAGAAAATTAGTTTTTCATATTGTTCATAAAACAAACTAACAAAAATTTCTACCCAGTTTAAGTTGTGTTTCAAATTTGATACACTGAATGCTATACAGCAAGCTCTATTTCTTCATTAGTAAAATAATACAGATGTTTTACTGGTCCCTGGTACCTTGATATTGCATTATTTTTCTCTAGCTTATAAAAAATTATTTTTGGAAACTTTAAGTTAGAAGAACCATTACCCTGGTCGCATTGAAAATAAAAACTAGTATGTCTAGAGAAAATGTAAATTGTTCAGAAAAAAAAAAGGTTGCTGGACACGGTGCTTGCCATAATGGGAAGGAAAATAAGATGTATAGGAAACCATATATAAGAAATTATGTCATTGTGTAAGTTTATTTGACACCTTCCTATTCAGGAAATATATATTAACCCTGATAGTTGTGCTTCTCTAGTTGATATTTCTCTGCCTTAGAGAATTCCTTGCTTTGTTCCAAACTAAGCTCAAGTTCTACCTCCTAGAGGAATCCTATCCTGGCATCCCAGGGTGCAAGTGAACTTCTTCCAAAAATTACTTTCTCTTTAATTTTTCATATATTTGGTATTTATTTTTCTGCATACTTGTACAGGTTAAATTTTCCCAAGGTGATAAAGTACATAGGGTACAGACTGTTTCTTTTTATATTTTTGTATCCCAAGTGACTAGCAGAGTGCCTGGGCTGCTAATCAGTACTGAATGAATGAAATAATACTTTTTTACACACTTACAATGTGCAAAGCACTATGGTAAGAGCTAGGGATATTCATTGAAAAATAAAGCAATTCCTGGTTTCAAGAAGCTCACAGTCTAATGGGGGAGGCAACATATTTAGGAGATTGCATCTATAAGAGAGATGGAAACTTCCCTTGGTCTTTAGGGAACAGAGACAAAGACAATAATAACATCTTTTTTAAATGTCAATTCCACCGATTAAGTCATATCAGTTTATGTTGTTCAACTATTTAATAATGCCTAGGACTACAGAAGAGAGAACTTTCTCTTCTGGGTTTTTTATAGCTATGACTGCAGCACCTGCAAAAATAGTTGGTAGGCCACATTGGCATGAGGGTTACTTTCCATGATGATGACTGGAAGCAAGACTGATGTTGTTTAGGATGATTTATAAATAAATAAGTGTTAATGATGATAATCTGAAGTCATTGCAAGTCCCTAACATTCCCTCAGAATGATGGAATAAGGATAAACTCTCTATTAACTTGAACATTTAATTAATATCAATATCCCTTTCCTAAAACAAGTTTGGTACTATTGAATGGATTCTATTTGTTTGATTAGCTTATAAGAAAATCTGTCACATTTCTTTAGATATAGGAATATTGTGACCCAAGCATTAATTGTATGCTCTCCTTTTTATTCTGAAACTACTTTATGAACTTTGGACATGATATCTTTTAGTTTAGCTTATCTTTATTTTTTTCCTTAAAATGAAGCTATGGTTTAGAATTTAAAGGTTTCATTATATACTGTAAGCACACTAGCAAATAAACATCCAGAAAAGGAAAAATACGGTCAAATTGTTTGAACTGTGGGTCATGCTAATGATGACATCCAATTGTCCTCTTGACTTCCAAATAGACTGAAAATCTTGCCCAGGTGAAATGATTTCAGGACTCTTCAGAGGTATAATCAGATTCAGCTGAATTTTCATTGTGCTGGCTTCCATGCTTACTGCTTGGAGTGGCTCCAAGTCAGAGTTGATTTGAAAGGTCTAACTCATAGTACTGAATGAAAATAAGCTCTCCTCCCATGGGCTTCTGGGAGCTCCCCCTACAGTTAGAAAGATGCATTTAGGGGATACAGGGATGACCATAGAAATCAAGGCTGCCTCATTGGTTTCACTGGCAGCTGGTGGGTATTTTTGGAAACATCTCAGTTTGCACTAAGTACTGTTAGCAGATGCCAAAGCCTGAATAACAGGGCTACCTCAGAGCAACAGCCCCACCGAGAATGTGCTATTATCATAGCCTAAAGATGATTCAGTGAGTGAATTGGCCAATCAACAAATCAGCCTCTCCTACATTTCTATTTTCCCTATACAATCTGATCAATTTCCATCATATCAAAATGATGAGGTACCTGATTATTACTGCAAAATCTAAGGTTCTAGTCAACACAGAAGTAGTAGTTAGATAGGAACATAGAGTACAGAAGCTATAAAAAAGTCAATTTGTAATGTTTGAGAAGGTTGTATTAAATTATGTCAGTGGTTCCTATAGAGAAACTATATAAACTAGGCTCATCAGTGAAATCATTTAGTCTTAGAGAGCCAAGGGTTCTTTAAATGACTTCCTCATGATCACCCTGACTCTCTAAGACTAGTTGCTAGTATAAGCAATATCAGATATAAATAAAAATATCTTCTAAGACTTCAACAGATTTGTTTTATTTCACTAATGTAGATATTGTCTCCAATGGAATGTGGATATTCCCTCCAATAGGATGTGCACTTTATCTCCCATGCAGTCATGCCCATCTTTGCCTTTACTCTGGCTTCTCCTAGAACAGCAATATTTTCCGTCCTTGCTTTTTCTTATGGAAATCCCTAGTTTCCAAGATGTAACTTAAATGCCATCTTCTACATGAAACCTTTGCTGATTTCCCTTAATTTCTAACCGTGTATTCTTGCTTATCTCATTTATAGACATGTATAAATTGGGCTTGCATCTATGATGATGGGGTTGGGATCTGGGCCCCAGAAAGGAAAAACCCTGGACTTTCCCACATGGCCAAATCTCTGGCATTAGCCTGAGGTTATAATCCCATCATCTGGCCTTTCATTGTGGCTACACCCAATCTCCTCTCCATTGTCTTACCTCCCTGTGGCCCTGGCCATTTTCTACACTTTCCAACTCCATTGTCCAGGTCCCAGGAGTTCTGTTCACCTCAGCTTACTGGCCACTCCCATCCAGATCTCCTTAGACCCCTCCTGGTCACATGTGGGGCATGGTCCTGGTGGCTTCCTGGGGGGGGGGGTGTGCCCTGGAGGGGCACTCCTTGGACCAGTGGCCCTTCTGATGGCATCAAAAGCAGGTTTTCCCAGTGCCCTAGTTGCCAGAAGAAACCCCTTTCCTGGCCATGGCAGTGGCCAGAAATTGGGCATGCTCTTTGTCTCTAGCCCTCTCCCTGCGTTCTTTCTCCTCTCGTCTTTGTTGTTAAAGACTCAAAAGGCAATCTCCAATAACTGGGCCTGAGGTGTTTGGGGTCCCATTGCCAATTTCTGTAGTTTTCTCCTAATATCTGGGGCAGATTGGTTAATGAAATACATGCTAAGGATTGCTTCCCCTTCTGTAGAGTCAGGATCTAAATTCAGATACTTTTTAATGGCTTCTACTAGCCTATCTTGGAAAAAGGCAGGGTTTTCCTTTTCTTCCTGAGTAATTCCCTTAATCTTCTGAAAGTTTACTTGCTTTTGAAATGCTGTTTTCAGGCCTTCTAACAGGCAAATGATCATGTAGTCTCTCTTTCCCCCTATTTTTTTTTCAGCCAAAGACAAGGTTTATTAGAACATCCATCATATTGAACAGACTCTTAAGGAGTCTGAACATTAGTAAGCTATTGGTTTATTGGCTAGATTATAAGAATCTGAGCCGTGGCTAGATTTTAGGAATCTAAGCAGTGGCTAGATTTTAAGAATCTCAGCATCTTAATGGAGACAAGATGGATCTTATATACAGAAAGACTATGGGAGGGATCTAGGAGTGGCCAAGTAGTCTATGAGGTAATAGAATTCCAGGGACCTAGACAGTGGCCAAGGGAGAATGGAGTTTAGCTAGGATTAAGGGTGGGAAATGGCCAGGGGCCATAGGGAGGTAAAACAATGGAGGGGAGATTGGGTGTAGCCACAATGAAAGGCCAGATGATGGGATTATAACCTCAGGCTAATGACCAGAGACTTGGCCATGTGGGAAAGTCCAGGGTTTTCCTTTCTGGGACCCAGATCCCAACCCCATCATATGAGGTGATGCAATACGGCTCAGATTTATTATGTTTATGATATAGCTCATGTTGTCCCCCAGTTAGCAGAACTTACTAACAATAGACTGGGATGTAAGGTTCCAGCCCTGTACTAATATGTAATACACACACACACACACAAACACACATATGTAGTTTTATCCTAATTAGTTCAATTAATGAATCCTATAAAGTGCTCACATGTATTCAAATCTACATTATTTCAAGTTATAATCATGTAAAATATGGTAATTCATTCCATTACACGAAAATAAACAGTGTGAATTTAAATAATACGACTTCATTGGATTGATTATTTGAACTAGTCAGGACCTAGTTATGGATGTATGTATGTATACACACACACACATTGCCTCCTCCATTACAATGTAAGGTCATTTAGGACAGGGACTGTTTTGTTTCTGTCTTTGTATTCCTAGTATTTAGAATAGTTTATGGAACAAAGTAAAACCTTAATCTGTTAATCTACTGAATGACTTCCATAAACTTACCACAAAGGAACTAGTCAATGCACTAGGACCCTCCCTTATTTCTTTATTTTGTAAATAGTACTGGAGTTGTTGAGGACATACTAATAATTTATCCTTAGTAAAGGAAGTTTTCAGACTGGGACTTTCCTACATGGATTAAATAATATGTCCAGACCCTATGGAAAGAAAGAAAGAGAGAGAGAGAGGGAGGGAGGGAGGAAGGTAGGGAGAGAGAGGGGAAGGGAGGAAAGGAGGAAGGAAGGAAGGGAGAGAGGAAGATAGGAAGGCAGCAAGGAAGAATGGAAGGAAAGAAGAAACAAAGAAACAAAGAGAGGAACTATAAAGGTGTCTCTTGCTAACACATAGATATAACCTTAGCAATTTGCAAAGTAGTAACTATAGTACATGCTGAAAAGTGTGAAGTGCTCTTTTTCCTTTGGGTCTATTTATTTAGTTAGTTAGTTAGTTGTTTTTTTTATTTTTAAGGCAGCAGAAACTCTCTCTCTCTTTTATTTAATAATGTACTGGAGCTGATCCTTGTTTCATAAAGCCCCACCTTACAGAGTTCAAACACCTACAGGCCACCTATAATAATCCCTAGAGGCCTTAGACCCTTATTTTTAAACAGAGACTTAAAATAGGGTCAGTCCCCTGGGGAAAAGACACCACATTCTCCATGTTTTCCTTCTTTAAAAAAAAAAAAAAGGCACACACAAAACACAAAGCTTCCTAATGATCAGCCAGTGGGCCCCGGCCATCTGCGACATTAACACTGACTGAATGTCCCGGTGCCTGGGAGCCAGCAAGTCCGTGGGAGAAGCATCGCCGTGCCCCTCAGACCCAGGTGAAGGCCACAGAACTGACGTGGGCCTCTCGGGAAAGTGAAGCCCAACTCAGGCTCAGAGGCTGCTCCGGAGAAAGGAGTATGTACCCTTTGCAAAGTGTAGTTCATTTCTTGGATTGAGGTTTCGAAGAAAGAGAGGGAAGTCCGTGCCAGAAAGGAGTAAGTGCTTTTCAAATCAAAGTATGTTTATAATGGCCTTGTACAACTGAGTGAGCATCACAAAGTGGACAGTGTTTGGGTTTATTTAGAGGTTCAAATGTTTCAGCCTATTGAAGGAAGCCTAACAGCTTCAGATTATAGAAATTGTCAGTCTTTGATACAAGATGCCACATTGATAGCCTTAGGCACCTCAGTACCCTAATTACAGAAAGTCAGGCTCTTCACCAATGTTTTAACACTTGATTTATTTCCTGTTCAATTTGTTCAATAGAGTTGGAGTTAATTGGTTTTCCAAATGAATGTTAAAAATATAAAGATCTAGCTTCATTAAGGGGTGGCTATCCTGATTATGCACGAGTGAGTCATAAGTCTTTGTAAAGGTAGGTTAGTGGGGTAAGATTTCAAGGCTTTGGGCATAAAATCATACAGTTGGATTCCTATCAATATGGCTAATAACTTATAAATGTCCATCTGGAGTTGATGTCAACTTAAATTAAGGAGAGAAGTTATGGGAATCCAAAATACCCCCAAACCAAATATATTTAAACAGGCCATCTAAAAGCATTGCACTGTCTCTTTCAAATAAAATTGATTTTATTGTATTTAGGAAGAGGTATCAGATCTTTTCTGCAGTAGCAAAAAAAAAAAAAAAAGAAAAAACTTAGCCCGTATCCTGAAAGATATCCTAATAAACTCTTGGTTTCTAATATTGTACTTAGCATTTCTATAATCAGCATTCTTCTGCACTGCAGCAATATACTTAATGTGGTACTTCACATCATAAGTGACAAATGGGGACATAAACAAAGAAAGTTAATGTTCATTGGGATATTTCTGGACTCCTATATGGGCACACATATACAAATACACAAATATAGGAATGTTTTCTGCCCTACTACTCTCAGAAATAAGTGTTATTTATGTGTTAACCTGAAAGCCATCTTCCATGTTGCTGGCTTCATTACCGCACAAAGTATTTCTCAAAAATGTCATCAGCATATTGCCATAGAGCTAACAAGCTGGGCCAGTATTCACTTTGTTTCAGGAAATCAAGAAATTCAGTCTATGTGTAGTTAAGGAAAAATTTGCAGGTTAAAAACAAGGTCATCATTAAGTTTAAGTACTCTTTCTCATACACCTTCATACAGCAATTTAAAAGATCATGGGACCATAGATTTAGAGCTTGAATGGACTTCAGAGACCATCTAATGCAATGTCTTCATTTTTGAAAGTTCAGGAACTGAGGACAGTAGACATTAAGTAACTCTTGCAAGATTACACAATTAAATTTCAGGGCCTAAATTTGAACCCAACTCAGCTTAGCTGATTCAAACATCATAACATCAGTGATTCAATGATTCAGTACCATTGTTTCTGAAGATCCTGATTCAAGTGCCATTAATTTCTCTGTTAGAGAAATAGTCAAATTGAACCGGTTTGTTGTCCCAAAAGTATATAAGTTATAGAAAATACATATGTTAGAACATAAGTTCCCAGAAAACATAAATCCTTTCATTTTTGTTTATTCCCAGTGTAGGAGTGCATGGGTTATTTAAGGGAGGACTAGCATCTCTGGTATGAGGGTTTGCAGAGCCCTTTTTAGGGCTGCTCACCCACATTTGGTGTCCCATCAGTCACCCAACTCTCATCTGTGACTCCAAGAAACTATAGCATGCGCAGCAGCCACACCCTGGTAAAACTGACTCGGCAGAAAGACTAAATCAGGTTGAGGGTAACAAACAGGATTCAAACCTGTTGGTAAGTTAGGGGGATATGTACCCCAAGCATATGAAGTCTTCCCCTGGTGGAATGAGCAGATGATAACAATTTGTTCCAACTGCAAGGAAGGCTGCCGAAGCAGGTGCTATGGGGCACTGAGAGCTTGGTGAGATATCAAAGACACCAAGGTCATCTGTTGCATTCTAGGCCATCGTCAGTCTTCCTGATTTTTGTCTTGCCACTGGATTTCAATATCTCTGGAAGAAAGACTGAGGTTGGTGACTTTGTGTAACTCTTCCCATTTAAATCCTATTCATGAGCAAGGGAAGACATCACAACATGATGGCATGGTCCTCTTCAATAATTAAGGACAAACAATAATTCCTGGTATAAATACTTATTGATTGATGAATCGATCAGTCTCTCCATGCAACAGTTATATTGATAGCATTGATTCCACAAAGTTCATATGCAAAAGTAACATTTCACTTCTCACCTGGCCACACTACTTCAGTATTTACTCTGACTGACTTCTTCACCCCACCCCCCAACCTCAGTCCTTCTCTTCCAGTTTCCTTTTGTGTGTCATCTTTCCAGGTTAGATTGTAAACTCCTTGAGTGCAGGGATTCTCTCTCTCTCTCTCTGTTTCTCTCTCTGTCTCTCTCTCTCTGTATATATATATATATATATATATACATATATATATATATACACACACACACATATATGTGTATATATATGTATATATATACATATATATGTGTGTGTGTGTGTGTGTGTGTATCACAGCACTTAGCACAACACTGGGCACATAGTAGGAATGAAATATTCTGATGTTTCTCCATTTGTCCTGGTTTATCAGAAGTAAACAACCTGGTTTTTCACTCATGTGTGGCAAATGAAAAGATCATCTCTTGTAGCTAGCAAAGGGGGAAGTCAACATTCTGAGAATAGTAGGAGGCATGAATCTATAGCAATGGTAAATTGATCACCATAAATCTTATGGGTGAAAAGGGAGATTATTCATGCAGCATGATACTCTCTGGCCTTTTCTCCAGATCTGGGCTGCTTCATCTGATCCTTAGCTGACCTATCTTTATCGCCATTTGCTTGAGCCCTCACAAGCTGTGTGATCCTCATTTTTAGAGGTCAGTGACTAGCACCCTAATACCATTTAATAAAGTAACATCTACTAGTTTTTATGGAGATATTTACTTCAAAAATATAACAAAAACAAAATAGAATTTCTTTCCAACAACTTGGGTAGGGGGAATGGGTATTCTACCCTAACCACCTTGATCTCTCTATATAGTAGTGTCTCCCATATGGAAAATTTGCATCAGCTGAGAAAGCTATATATTTGCCATACCCCCAATACATTTATTTGACACTATGAATTTCCAGCCATTAAAGTCATCTCTCTTCTCCCTTTGTCCTGACAGCATTGGTTCCTCCTCTTTCCTCCTTTCAATCACTTTTTTGCTCAGCATTTCTTCTAATCTTAATTACATCACTCTTTGAACCTAGATTAAGCCTTCAATGCTCCAATTTTTTCTTGCTTTCCATCCACCTCCACTTACTTAAAAATTTGTCTAACCCAGAGTAGGAATTTGTGCTTATTTTCAAATAATTCAATAAGGATCTATTAAGCACTTACTACATTCAAGACACTTAAGAATATCTGAAATTTCATTGCCTCCTTTGGGAGAAGTGACCACTCTATCTTAGATTTGTGGTAGAAACAGGAAGAAAAGTCAGCAATAGTCTGACACGTACCCCCTATTTTTAGAGAGCAGATTTCAAAGGGTTCAGAGAAAGAATTGATAGAATTACATCATAAGGATTAATATTTGACTAGGGAAGTGAGCTCAGGAGAGCAGAGAAACTCTAAAATTAAATCCAAAGGACATAAGAGAAAAAAATTTGAAAAAAAGGAAAAAAGTAAATTACTTTAAAAAATTATGGATTCATGAAGAATTAATCAGACAACCTAGACTACACAAATAAAATAGAAGTAATTACAGTTAAGAAAAGCATATAAAAATATGACTTGATCCTTTAAGAACAGAGCCAGGATGATAAAAGTCATAGCTCACTCATTTTGGCAGAGAGATGATAGGCTCCAGGTGTTAAATGAATCATTTACTGTCAGGTCTGGTCAACATGTAGGGATACTTTGCTTAAACACAATCCTTTGTATAAGGGCAGATTCTGTTAGTATAGAGGGAAAGGGGTATTATTGAAAAGGGAAAGAGATGTAACAAAAACAAATAAAATATTTCTTAAAAATAATATCAGATGTGCGAATTCTCAGAATGAGCTGAGGCTGACAAAGAAAGCTAAGAACTACAAAACAGCATATTTGTTTTTGTTAGGCTACATGAGGGAACAAAGTAGTACCAAACAAAGAAAAGGATTGATACTCAGGATAGATTAGAACATGACAGTGTACGATAGTAAGAAAGCAGAAATGCTTACTGGATTATCAATGCCTCTTCTACAATGTGTTATTATCCTCGCTGAACACAATTATTGCACACAATAATTCAAGCAAGTGCATTCTCACCAGAGAAGGGCTACCAGGACTATGACCTCCTTGCTTCTGGATGCCATTTCTCCCATAAAACAACATGACTGCAGTAGTTTTCTTGTCTACCATATCTTGCTGTGATTCTTGTTGAGCCTGAACTCCATGAAAATTCCAAATCTTTTTTTTTCAGATTAATTGCCATCTAGCTATATCTACCACATATCATGTATCAATTCCTACTTTAATCTTCCAGGAAAAGTTGAATTCTTTGGACTGGAAAGAAATGAAAAAAAAAATGTAGCTAATAAGGAGTTGATGTCCAAAATAAATTGGGCAATAGTAATAGAACACTTAGTTGTCTGTGATGAATTTGCACAAGCTGGTCTAGATGAACTATATCCGTGGGTAATGAAAAGAAATTTCATATAAGAACTCAAAATATAATCTTTAATATTTCAATGTCAGCTTGGAACAAGGACTGCATTGGAATGCTTCAGGAATCTGTGCTATTAAAAATTTTATCAATAACTTAGATAAGGCCATAGATCTTACATTTCTTGGTTTTGTAAAGAACGCGATGCCTAGAGAAATAGCTAAGACATCAGATAACAAACCTATTTTTTTAAAAAGACTAGGACATTGAGCCAAATACAATAAAATGAAATTTAATAGTGATGAATATAAAGTCTTTGATTTTGATTTTTTTAAAAATCAACTTCACACATACATGATATGTGGTAGATATAGCTAGATGGCAATTAATCTAAAAAAAAAGATTTGGAATTTTCATGGAGTTCAGGCTCAACAAGAATCAACAGCAAGATATATGAGACAAGAAAACTACTGCAGTCATGTTGTTTTATGGGAGAAATGGCATCCAGAAGCAAGGAGGTCATAGTCCTGGTAGCCCTTCTCTGGTGAGAATGCACTTGCTTGAATTATTGTGTGCAATAATTGTGTTCAGTGAGGATAATAACACATTGTAGAAGAGGCATTGATAATCCAGTAAGCATCCTTTCAGTTGTGTCTGCCTCTTTATGACTGCATTTGAAGTTTTCTTGGCAAAGATTCTAGAGTGATTTTCTATTTCTTTCTCCAGTTCATTTTATAGACAAGCAAATGGAAGCATTAAGTGACTTGCCTAGGGTCACACAGCTAGTAAGTGTCTGAAACTGGATATGAACACAGGTTTTCCTGATTCCAGGCACAGCAGTTTAGCCACTGAGCCACCTAGCTGCCTTTTTGTTGTTGTTGTTGCTGTTCAATCGTTTCAGTTGCGTCTGATTCTTGGGCAACTAGGTGGTGTAGTGGATAGAGCACTGGGCCATAGAGTCAGGAAGACTCATCTTCTTGAGCTCAAATCTGGTCTCAGATACTTACTGTGTGACACTTGCCTCAGTTTTATCATCTGTAAAATGAGCTAAAGAAGGAATGGCAAACCTCTCCAGTATCTCTGCCAATAAAATCCCAAACAGGGTCACAAAGAGTAAGACATGACTGAAAAATGACTGAACAACAGGTATCCTTAAGGAAGGTAGTCAGGATGGTGAAAATCCACAAAATCATATTGTATAAAACTGGCTGTGGAAGGAACACCAAATTTAGATCCCCCAGATTTTAATTCAAATCTTGCTTTCTCCCCTTGACACCTGAATGATCCTGAATAAGGCAAACTTTTTTTGGTCCTTGGTTGCCTCCTTTGTAAAATGAATCAATGGACAAGACGGCCTTTGGGGTCTATTCCAGCTGTAAAGTGAAGATCCTAGGATCTTCTATCCTTTTAACTGGGGAAGTTTAGCCCAGAGAGTTAGGCAATGGCATGGTCAACGTCATTGATTATTTTTAGGGTTGTCATGTGTAAGAAGGATTGTACTTCTTCTCTTTAGTCCCAGAGAGCAAAACTAAGAAATGTGAGTAAAAGTTGCAACAAAAAAAAGTAGATTTAATTGTGATGTAAGTAAAACATTTCTCAACAATTAGAACTATAAAAAAGGGAACCATAATTATAAGATAATTAATAATACAATACAATATAATACAATGCAATATAATATGATACAATACAATAATAACATAATAAGAAGTCATGGGTTTCTCCTCATTAGAGATCTTCAAGTGCCATGCATATTGAAGAGGGGATTCTTGTGGGGAGTATGCTTTTAGCTAGAAGGCTAATAAGGTTCCTTCTAAGTCTGCAATTCTGTACATTGACAAATCATGCAGTTTAACATTTCTATGCTCAAAGTCATTGTTTATTTATGCAATTAGTGGCTTCTATCTTCATTAGGAGATTGTTAGCACGTTAATATTATGTTATTGATCCTACCAATGTTGATGTTTGTGTTGTATCTCTGTTCCTAGGTTGTCAGTGTGTATTTGGGAGAGGGGGAAGGGGAGTAGATAAGGGTGATGAGACATGTTTTTATATTCCTTAAGATCTTTTTTTAAATCTCTAAGGAATATTTTTGAGGACATAGTTGTCCACAGAAGTAGACTCTACTAAATCTCCAATTCTTGTGAAACATTAACTGTTTCTTGGGCATTATCCAAGTTATAGACATTATTCTTATAAATTATTATATTTAAATAGCTAAATATGAGAGTAAGAAGCCTGCAAAAATGCTTGAAGTAAATAAAACTGGGTAGAATAACATTAAGAAAACTGTGTGAAAACATAAAAAAGAAAACTGTATGACAAATGAAAATTATTTTGAGGGAAGACATAAGAGAAGTGGAATGCTCTTATTGGTTGTATTAGTGACATGACTCCTACTCTAAGCAGCCAGAGATGAAAGAGCTGACAATGTAATAGCTTTTACCCCATATATCTATCTAGTTCTTTGGTAGGAACTAGGTGATGCAGTGGATAGAGTGTCAGGCTTGTAATCAGGAAGACTCATCTTCCTGAGTTCAAATCTGGCCTCAGACACTTAGTAGCTGTGTGACCCTAGGCAAGTCACTTAACCCTATTGTTTCTGTTTCCTCATCTGTAAAATGAGCTGGACAAGGAAATGGCAAACCACTCCAGCAAGATCACGAAAAGTTGGACATGACTAACCAACAACTTTTCTTGTATCTGTTTCTTCATCTCTCATATACCTGCTGACACTTATCACCCCAAACTGACCTTATCATTTTCAATACTTTACCTTAAAAGATTAACTCCCAACCAAACTCAAAATAACTCATCATCATTAAAATTTATCATTAATTCAGTGGCCACCCATGTCCAGCCCACTACCAAATCCTACTGATTTCTTCCTCTACTAGTTGGATCAAACTCTTGCTCTCCATTTCCAAAGTCAGTGCCATAGTTCAACCTAGGCACAAACAAAATTCTATCTACTATATAACATAAATTTATCTTTTCTATTCTCTTTCTCCCAGTCTGATTTGAGTTATGCAATCATGAAACAAAACCTGGAAAGACTTGAAAAACCATCTAGTCTAATCCATTCATGTAATATTGCAGATGTTCAAATTAAGTCTCAGTGTGGTTGGGGGACTTGTGTAAGGTCACACAAGTAATTAACGTCAGAAACAATACTTAAACCCAGGTCCTATGATACCAGAGTCAAAGATCTTTCCATTCATGCCTTTTCATGGTCTGAGACCATTCTTTTTAGTCTTGTTTGAGATTTATCCATTAATCCTTTACATGTCCTCCTATGCCTTGAATAGAATGCTTAACTGTAAGTATAAATGAGTACCATGTGTAGAATGTGAGAACTTGTGTGAAAACTTAAATGAATGTGTTTGATAGTGTTTAGATTAGATTAAAAATTAATATTGGGTGTAGAAATCTATATTAAAAATCCCCAAAGTTACATCTTTTAGGCCCAACTTTTTTCTAAAGAGAACTAATCTCTGCCTTCTTTTGGGCTTCACAGAATCTAGTAAATTGGTACACAGATGTATCATAACTATACCTATATACATCCATAGCTATAGCATCTCTGTATAGCTCTCTATCTTAATCAATATCTCTATGTGTATATATATGCACAGACACACATATATGTATCCATATGTAGAACATGTATATGTTACACAATATACACACATGCATATATCCATATAAATGTTTGAAGGGCTCAGACCAGCCATCCTTCATTCTCTTGGTGTCACCACAACACTTTTACTTTGTTACTTACTTACCTCCTTACTTCTTTTAGTTTTCCTTAATGTATTATGTTTTTTTTTCTCATTAAAATACGAATTACTTGAATATAGGAACTGTGATCTCTCTCTCTCTCTTTCTGTCTATTTCTCTGTTTATTTCTCTCTCTATCTCTATCTCTGTGTCTCTCTCTGTGTCTCTCTGTCTGTCTCTGTCTGTCTGTCTCTCTCTCCACCCTCTCTCCTTATATTTGTATTCCTAGTATTTAGCAGAGTGCCTGACATATAGTAAATACTTAATAAATGCTTATAGACTTGACTTTTCTGTTTTATTTTGGAAGCCTGCCAGATGAGACATAAACATCTGCCTGCCTCTTGGTTGTTTTTATTTTTGAAGTTGGTTATTCTTTTGAGTTTTGGTCTTTCAGAGCTTTATTTTTCAGTCTGTACTTTCATTTATCCCTTAATTCCATCACTGTAAAAATGAGACCTGAGTCCCATGCTTTAATCTCTTTCATTCTGTAGGTATTATATTCATATATCAATTACTTCTTTCTCTCCATAATTAATATTGGTCTTTCCTAGTTTTCTTAGCATCACTTCTTTCCTTAGATTTTTTTTTGCTATTTTAATTATATTTCATATATATCAAATAGCTTCTAATGTTTATTAACTCAGATTTACTTAGGCTTTAAAGCCTTTTATATATCTTATGTCATTTAATCTTTACAACTGAGCAAGTATCACCCCCATTTTACAGACAAGGAAACAAACTCACAGAGCTTAAATTATTTTGTCAAAATCACCCCCACAAGAAAATTATGATCATGGTCTTTCTTCTATTCCCCCTTAAACTTCTTATTCAGTATTCTGTTAAACATTAATCTCATATATCATTTTATGAACTGAACATATATATATGTAATATAATAGTTCTTTTGTAGCAAAACTTTTTTTTTATTCCTAATATTTAAGATCTCCCATAAACCCTGAAGCTTCTTGTATGATGGTAAAATTCAAAATAGTCAGTGACTAATCAGCCAGTGCACTTTTATATTATTTAGACTGTAAGTTAGGTTATTATGTGGAAAATATTTGCTATATTTAGTTGTAGCCTTGTCCCTCAAAGTGTCATTCAAGCCTACTTTTCCAGGCATATCATAAATTACTCCTACCCTTTGTTGTCTAGCCAAACTTCCCTACTTTTTATTCTCTGTACCCAGCATTGCCTTGTGGTGTCCATCTCTTAGAATTAGCTCATCTTTCAAGCTTACCTCCTACATAAGGTTTTTCATGATTTCCCCAGCTGCTAGTGTTTCCTCTATCCCCTCAAAATTACACTGTACAAACTTATATGTGTTCATATTTTCCAATAAATAGGATGTAAGCTTCTCAAAGGCAAGAGCTGTTTCATTTTTTGCTAGATATTATATTTTCAGTGCCTAGTAAAGTGCCTGACATGTAGTAGGTACTTAACAAATGCATGCTAATTGATGAAAAATGAGATGGGAGAAAATAAAGCAGATCCTGATGATGGTGTCTTCAAAAAACTTCCATCAAAAGTTGTGCTGCAAGTTCTTGAGAATGACATTTCCTAGGCATAACATTTGAAACCAACATTGGTTGGCAAAACATAATAAAAAAAAAGACTTTGCCAGTATCATTAGACAAGATATCAATAAAACATTGGCCTATGACACCATTAGCATTTGATGTAGTCAGACTCTAAACAAAGCACTTTGAAGGTCACTGTTTTCTTAAGCTACCTTTACAGGGGCCTGTTCTAGCCCATCTCCTGTATATTTTGAGCAGTTAGATTCCCTTGCATGACAAACTTGCCCAAGTTTCCAGCTAACTAAATGTCAAAGTACCTACTTGGGCAGTAAACTAATTGGTAGTAAATCTCATTAAGAATTCTGGATATAGTAATAGGTTTTCTTCAATTGCTTCTACACTTAATGAGAAGCAGCACAACACAAGTCACATTACTGGTCTGACAATTTGTTCTATTGATTTATTATGTCTGCTTTACCGTTGCCTACATGAAAAGACTACAGAACACTATTCTAATATTAGTGCATTTTTGACTTCTGTGAATTTAGCAAAAGTAGAATAGCATTTAAGTGTGAAGAAACTGCTGTGTATTTATGCTTGGCATACAGGGTAATAATAATAATAATAGGATCATTAAATTACAGAATCATAGAGTCAGAGTTGGAAGGGATATTAGAGGTCATGTATTCCAGTACCCTCATTTTATAGACAAGGAAACAAAGGCCTGGAGAGGTTAAGTGACTTCCCCAGGGTCACGCAGATAGTACCTCCAGCAGAATTCAAATTCAGGTCTTTCTAGGCAGCTAAGCAGGGCAGTGATAGAGGTGGACTCATAGTTAGAAAGATTGAGTTCAAATGCTGCCTTGGACACTTGCTAGTTATGGCAGCCTGGACAACTTACTTAACCTCTCTGTGCCTCAATTTCCTCATCTGAAAAATGGTGATAATAATAGCACCTACCTTGCAGAATTATTGTGAGAATCAGAGGAAATAATATTTATAAAGTTCTTTGCAAACTTTAATGTCCTATATAAAAGTTAGTGTTATTATTATTGCTATTATATTTTATTATTATTACTGAATGTTAGTGCAACACTGTATCTACTATACCTAGTAAAAATAGGAACCAACATGATGCATGTACATAATCAAGGTTCATAAGATATTTTACAACCTGCAGAGAGTTTAAGGTACAGGATTTCATAAGAACCTCACAACACATCCCTAGAGGTTAGTTTTATTGTAATCTTCATTCTGTAGATGAAGAAAATGTGGTTCAGAGTAGTTAAGTGGCATGCCTGGAGTCACACAACTAGTAATTTTCCAAGATAAGATTTGAACTCTGGTCTGTCTGCATCCAAATCCCAAACCATATCACTTATGCCACAAGTCCTTAGACTAGAATCTCAGGAAGTGCTTTGCAAATTGTAAAGGTCTATGTAGACATACATTGTTTTCAGCAATAATTGTGATATTTTTCATTGTACCTTTTTGTTACTATAATATCATAAAGGATGTTAATGTAATAGACCTGAAATGTCTTTTTTTTTAAAACCTAGTGTTAGAAATGTTGAGCAATAAACTAGTATATATTGTATGTTATTAGTTTTAAAAATTTATTAAATTATTTTATTTCATTTTTTTCCTTTTTTCTCAATAGGAATATATCTTATCTTTCATTGAACTTATTATGAATAAAGTGCCCCTATATCCTTTTTTTCAACATCATACAAATTTCAAGTTAAGAAATTTTAATTTTCATGAGATCTTGCCAAAGGAATATTCTTTAACACACCATCAGTACTGACAAAAGGTTTGGAAAACCAAATGTATTTAAGGAGCCCTGAGAAAACAACGAAAGAAGCCTCTCATCTTAGAACTAGCTGCAAATATTTGAAATTAGGTACTGAGTAAATCTGTGCAATTTACCACAATCTCATACCCTATCTTCCATCTTAAAATATCTTATTTTTCCCTTTAATTACAATTACTCTGAATGGATTACCGAAAGTTAGACTGTAATCAAAATCAACAGCTAAGAGAGACCTCAAAGAATGCATTTCTGACTTATCCATTTTGCTGTGTTTCATCTTTAATGAGCACACACTGCAAATATGTGCCTCCTGAAATGACTCCTTAGGTACCCTTTTATAGGCTTATATTTAGTAGAAAATGGATCATGTCACTGAGAGAAATCACATTTGCCCTTTGGTCAATACTGTTTTTTTTTTCTATAGAAATCAAATGCTAAGGTTCAGTTTCATTATAATTATACTGGATTCAAGTAAAAGCAAATTTAAAATGGCCCTAAGACTATATTTTTGGAAATAGATTCAATTTTCTTTCACATCAGCTTATGAAATCTAAGGGGTTTTTTTCCTTTATTTGTTTTGCAATGATATGTTTAAGTTCTCCAGATATATATTGATACAGTTTTTCTGCTGGGTGGAAGTATCCGGGCATACTCTTCCACGTGCATATCCCTGTTTGTGACTAAATGAAGCCTGCATGATTAATATCTGAAATTTTTTTTAAGTATTCTCCCAAAACTGTATAAGAAATGGGAAAACAATCCTACGAATGGAAACAAGTAATGGTGAGCATGCTTAAGTTCTGTTGGGTTTCTTTTTTTCAGCTCCATTTTATGTAGAGTGATCTATTCTTGAAATCATGAAGTAAATACATTTGCGGGAGGGAAAATTCTTTCTTGAATAAGACACCTACTGAGTTGATGAGATGGTACCCATTGAGTGAGCATTCAAGCGCAAGCTTTATTTGAGTGACTGAATGGGAATTTAATTTGTTCTTCAAATCTCCCCTATAAGACAGCTGATTTAATATTGTTATCAACAAGAGTTCTTCTGTCTGTGTTGTTTAGCATTCTCTGTAGTTTTTTTTTTATTTTTGAATGGGATATGTTAGGCTTAAGAAAAATAGTATTTTGTAGGACAAAAGATGTATTTCATCTTGAAGAAATGATGGGCTACAGTTTATGCACTGAGGAGATTCCACGAATTGCCATGACAATCATATTTGTAAACCTTTGCTCTTGATCAATGAGGAATATAAGCCATACATTGCATATTTAAAAGAAAATATTGATAACAGAAAGAATTTTACTTCTTGTTATCTCAGTACTCCAAAAATAATTGTTCGTACTAAGAGCATGTCTTCCATTTGAAAAATCATAACAATTATGCAAAAATATTCACATAGGGTATGTTTGATAAATGTCTGTTGGTGAATTGATTTTAATTTAGAGATATTTACATAAATGTCAAATAAAATCATAGATTCTATTAGATATTCTATCATAGAATAATATAACTCAGTAGGACCTTAGAAGTCATTGAGTACAGCTATTTCATTTATAGGTGAGGAAAATGAAAGGTAGATGCAACTTTTGTCATACAGTTAGTAAGTTTGACACATTATTTGGACCCAGGTCCATAGAATTTGAATTTGCTAATATTTTACATAATATTACATTCCCAGTCACCCATAGAAAAAAGTAATTCATGATGATGAGGAAATCAGGTAAGGGAAAGAGAGAGTGAGTTGTGCAAGGCCACATAGATCATTATGTGTCAAAGCTTACTTTCAAACCCTCATTAAACTCCAAATGAAAGGACTGAACTAAATGACCTCTAAGATCAAGTCTTCTAGCTCTCACATTTCATGATCATTTGGATGAAGAGAAAGAGGTATGACATCAGAGTCCAAGATTATAGAAGAAAAACAAATTTGCATCTTCAAAAAAAAATACAGCAAACTACAGTCACATTTTGTCATCATAAAAAGTCAAACTTGATTCTAGAAACACTACTTTTTACCTCTGCTTCTACCATTTCTTATGCCCCTCCTTCCCTCACACATTTAATTACCTATATAATTAATCATTACTTATTGAGGATAACATGTTTTAGTGGTTAAAGATGTAAATCCATTGATCTCTATATTCATGAGTTTTAATCTTCTTCCTTCCTCCTCCTTGTTCTCCTCATTGTCCTCTTCCTCCTCTTCACTGGATTTGGAGTCAAAGGATCTGGGTTCAAATTCCAACTCTATCATTTTATATGTAAGTGACTTTGGGCAAGTCACATACCATTTTTGAGTCTTAATTTCTTCATCTGTAAAATGAGGGAGTTGCCTAGGTGACCACTAAATTCTTAAACCTCGGCCATACTTTATTTGCATATATAGACAATGTACAGAAAATCATCAAAGCATATTTAGTAAATTTTCCATCCTGTCTACCTCAAATTTATTTTTTATCATTCTCCTAAGTTTTCTACTTCCTCCATAGAGCACCTTTATCTGATCCAAAACAGAAAGACTAGAAACTAATCCCCCTAACAATCTCCTTTCCCTTACCTAAAAGAGATTAAATTGAAGGAAGAGAGTCACCATAAGAATCATGAAGGCAAGCACACTTCCCACCAGAATTTGATGTGTGAAGTAGTAGAGGAAAAAAGACATTTAATACCCTCAGGAAGGTAGGGGAGGAGGGAGTAGTATTTTTAATCCTGTCATATTCTGCACGCCAAATGACTTGAAGGAACAAGATCAGTTTGTAAATAAACTCATATTACTATATAGCCTCACCACCCTACAAAGCCATTTTTTGAATTCAATATTTTGTATACCTCAATCAGAAGTCTAAGTTTTCCAAGACAGGCCTACTGTCAAGAAGGGAAAGTGATTTTTTATAAGATTTTTCAAAGTCGATTTCCTTTTCACATTTCCATCACCAGCTTAAGTAAAAGGAGCACCATAATTAAACAAATCTAGAATTGGAATTTTTGTAACAGAAGGCAAATATTAATTCCTGACCCCCAAGATTTGTGGGCAAGTTCAGACATCATCAATTAATATGCAAAAATATAGCATGAAATTTAGTATTTTCATATAACTATGGAAGGACTATGTTTAACATTCATAATTGCAAAGAATAGCAGAGACAAAGCAATTGACAACTTGCTTCACCTGAAGTGAAACCAAATTAAATAAAAGCAAAGGTATATGTTGAATATGTCTGCTAGCTCTTTTTGTGGTGGTAAATATTTGGAATTTGAGGGGATGCCCATCAATTGGGGAATGGTTGAATAAGCTGTGGTACATGAATATAATATAATACTATTATGCTATAAGAAATGATGAGCAGGATGATTTCAGAAAAATCTGGAAAGACTTACATGAATTGATGCAAAGTGACATAAAGAAAACCAGGAAAACACTGTACACAGTAACAGTAACATTGTACAACAATCAACTATGAATGACTTAGGTATTCCCAGCAATACAATGATCCAAGGCAATTCCAAAGGTTTCTTGAGTAAAATTGCTATTCATATCCAGACAAAGAACTGATGGAGTCTGAATACAGATCAAAACATACTACCTTCACTGCATTTTTTCATGATTTCATTTCTTTTTGTCTGTTACTTCTTTCACAACATGACTAACAGGGAAATATTTTACATTATTGTATGTGTGTGTGTGTGTGTGTATGTATAGGTGTGGGAGGGAGAGAGAAAATTTGGAACTCAAAAATTTTAAATGAATGTTTAAATTTGCCTTTACATATAATGAGAAAAATTAAATACTATTAAAATTTTTAAAATAAGTGTAAAAAAAGAATATGTCTACTATCCTTGTCCTAGATGATATCTTTCAGGATATAAATGTATAAAGAAAACAATGAGGAGTATGTCTATATGCAATGATCATTGTTTAACATACTCCAAATTCTTAATGAATTTTTAAAAGAATATTTAACTTTTAAACACAAAACACACAGTATGCAGTCAATTAAAGCTACAAAAGCGATCACAGTTCCTATGACATAAATATTTTAATTTCCATAATTACTATAATAATGTTACTTAAATACTCCAATCATCTATCTGTGGTCTCTTTGGTGAGAATGCTCCTTTCAGTGGTACAGATTGCAGCTCCTCATGTCTGCCCTGTCTTGTGCAATTCCTTTTCAATATCCACTCAGTGTACTGGAGATCTTTCTCACTTTCTCTTATCACAAGGATACCAATGGAGAGACTCCATTTTTCCACTTGAAATTGTTCACTCTTGACATGTGACCAGCCCATCCCTTTTCTTCTTCTTCTTCTTCTTCTTCTTCTTCTTCTTCTTCTTCTTCTT
>NW_020949613.1:7762475-7843941 GCF_900497805.2 Vombatus ursinus | reverse complement strand
TCTTCTTCTTCTTCTTCTTCTTCTTCTTCTTCTTCTTCTTCTTCTTCCTCTTCTTCTCCCCCATTCATTCCTTGTTGACATCCTTTATTATGATCCTTCTTTGAAGTTCCTTATTTATAATATACTGAAGTTCTTTCTTAGCTACCACACTCCACTCCATTACACCCTGTTATCTTCATTTTTCAGTCCTTCAGAGATTATAGTAGCATTTGATCATTTACAGTCAGACCACAAGACTAGCAGAATATGGGTATAAAAAAGATGACTCTTTGTTCTTGGGAGGAATTTGATGTCTACTGAGATTATTGCTTTTAAAATCCTGAATGTTCCTTACTACTGCCCTCATCAAGGCTGTCCTTTATACCTATATAGCTGATTTTCTTTTAAAATATATAGAGAGACAATGCAACCAAGATTAGGAAGAAAGTAGAAAATTGGGAAAGAATTTTTACAACCAGTGTCTCTGATAAGGGCCTCATTTTTAAAATATATAGAGAATTAAGTCAAATTTATAAGAATGCAAGTCATTCCCCTATTGATAAATAGTCAAAAGATATCAGCAGGCAGTTCTCAGATGAAGAAATTAAAGCCATCTATAGTCTTATGAAAAAATGCTCTAAACCACTATTGATTGGAGAAATGCAAATCAAAACAACTCTGAGGTACCACATCATACCTATCAGATCGACCAACATGACAAAACAGGAAAATGATAAATGTTGGAGAAGATGTGGGAAAATTTGAACACTAATGCATTGTTGGTGGAGTTGTGAAATGATCCAACCATTTTGGAGAGCAATTTGGAACTATGCCCAAAGGGCTATAAAAATGGGCATACCCTTTGACCTAGCAATAGCACTTCTAGGGCTGTATCCCAAAGAGATCATAAAAATGGGAAAAGGACCCACATGTACAAAAATATTTATAGCAGTTCTTTATGTGGTGGTAAAGAATTGGAAATTGAGGGAATGTCCATCAGTGGCTGAACATGTTGTGGTATATGAATGTAATGGAATACTATTGTGCTATAAGAAATGATGAGCAGGCAGACTTCAGAAAACCTGGGAAAGACTCCTATGGACTGATGCTGAGTGAAGTGAGCAGAACCAGGGGGACATTATACACAGTAACAGCCACATTGTGCAATAACTAACTTTGATAGACTTAGCCTTTCTCAGCAATGCAAGGATCTAAGACTCTTGATGGAAAATGCTATCCACATCCAAAGAAAGAACCATGGATTTTGAATGCAGATCAAAGCATACTATTTGCTATTTTTTTCTTCTGTTTTGTTTAGTTTCCTCTTTCTGGTGGTTCCCCCTAATGGTTCTAATTCTTCCTTACCACATCACTAATGTGAAAATATGTTTAATAAGAACGTATATGTATAGCCTGTATCAAATTGCGCGCTGTCTTGGGGAGGAAAGGAGGGAGGGAGAGAAAAATTTAAAACTCAAATGCTTACAGAAGTGATTGTTGATAAATCAAAATAAATTTTAAAATTATATATAGAGAAGGAAATGGAAAGTAGTCTATAGGTTCATAAATATTTGCTCAGTTATATTTTTAGAGGGGTAGGCTTTATATGATTTGAGATCCCCCCCATACACATACAGTTGGTATCTTTCTCTCCTTGGAATAGCATGATAATGGTAGCTAACATGCAGGTGGTACTTTAAGGTTTACAGAGAACTTTACGTATATTAACCCATTTGTTCTTCACAACAACCTAGGGTGGTAGGTGTTATTAGTATTTCCACTTTACATCTGAGGAAGCTAAAGTAGAAGGTGTTAGATGACTTGCCTAGGATCAGACAGCTAGTGTTTGAGGCAGAATTCAAACTCAGGCCTTCCTGACTCTTAAGTCCAGTACTCCTTTCAGTTTGCCTTTAAGGGCACTAAATTAAGTAAGAATCAGGAAGTCTATTTTTTGAAACTTACTTGCTGACATCTAAAATTCTCAATTGTATCATAAGATCATTAACATGCTTGTTATAGCTTTAATAGTATGTGAGTCTATCTCTGTATTTGAGTGCACATGACCACGCACACACTCACCTATGTTTTATGAGATTATAATGCATTTGGAGAAAATAAGCAACGGAATGTATTGTTTGTAGAATTGGATGTCATACAACTTATTTTAAGAAAGTCTGAAGCTGCCTTGAAAAACATCTTTTGGAATTAACCATTCCATTCTTGTATCTCTGTTGGAACAATCTATCCTTCTGTCTTTCTATGACTGTACCTCTGGCTTTGCTTCTCTGGCTCTCTCTCTACAAAACCTTGAGTTAGAACATTCTTTTTTGCCATAAAGGATTGGATAAAGTTGCTAGAATTGAAAGAAATGTAAGAGTTCTGTAAAGGATCTTTTTTTCAATATGCCAATCAGAGTTACTTTGTAAAATTCAAATTGTGACAAAAGAATAAATTATTAATGATATGTCAGAAAAAAAACAAGGTCATATGATTTATCTTTTTTTATTTCATTTAAAAAGCCTACATATGTTTTTACATTTTCTTAGTGTTTTGAGATCACTGTCTCTTTCAAATATAATAATTATAATAATGTTTGGCTATCTTATGAAAAGCAAACTTTATTCATCCAAGTTGTTAATTTTTTAGGAAAATATGATTATCATAGAAATGAGGTGAATTTTCTTAGCTCAAATCATTAGCAATTCACAATAAAAAAACCATGAACATATTCTACATGATGGAAATAATTTTAAGAGACATTTGGGTAGCCTATCTCTGTCAGCTTATTTCTAGTATCATCTGTGTAATCTTTTTTTTTTTCTTAAGATGTCTTTGGACAGATATCTTGGGGATAAAATAACTATAGAGTTTGAAAGCTACTGCGCTGTAATCCATGACTGATGCTGTGAAGCACAGTAAGAACAGAAAGTCTATAAGTTTATCTTCAGAGTTTAGACTATCTTTTCACTTGTTCCTATGACTCTCTTTTTTGATCATTCAGTCAAATAGTCCAGAAAATGAAAATCAGATGCTTTCATACTCTTTCTTCTCTTTTTTATATACTTCCACTAATTTTCCCCATGTACATTCCTTTATTCAAGAGGTTCTTAACCTGGAGCCCAAGAATATTTTTTAGTATTTGATCAATTAATTTAAACATAATTGTTTCCTTTATAATCAAGTGTGATTTATGAATTTCATGCCTATGATTAAGTCCAAAGGTTTCATCCTACTACCAAAGGTGTCCATAACAAAGAAAAAAAAAAGGTTAGGAACCCTTTTCCTATTTGAATTTGTCATTTTAAATGATTATTTTAGTCATTTCTATGTGTTAATATATACGTGAAGTTGAAATTATTTTCCTTTTTTAACAATTAGCTTATTCAACATGCTTATTGCATCTGAAGCTTACCATTTTCTGTTTTATTTTTTCTCTGTTAAACATTAAATAAACTAAAATGCCTCATTAGCCAAGACATGAATATAAGCATGAAAAAAAAGATAATTATTTGTTTTTATAGGGCAATTGTGGTGGTTAAATCAAATAACTCTAACATTTACAATTTAGAGCTCAACTCTGAATAGCATAAAATTGTGTGGGGTGTTTTTTTTTCAGACTAAATAAGTTAAAACACATTAACTCTAAATAAAGTTTATTTATTATTCTTCTTAAATGTTCCCTCTAATGTTCCCTAACTACTCAACAAATCCTAAATGATTTCTTTAATGAACTCATGTAGCTGTAGACTTATTCCATCATTACGAGCATAGTAGAGTAACATAGATAAAGCTCTTGCAATCAAGAACCCTGTTAAACCTTTTGGATGAGAAAATTCTACATTTCCAAGAAAAAGTTCTCACTATATGTTCCTACCTTTTCAGATGGCTGGTCCCACATAAAGTCAGAACATGATGTAACTTAAGGAACTTCACTCCCAAATAGTTTCCACTTATATTACCAATAAATATATTATTTTTGGATAATGCATTGAAGAATCCTCTTAAATGTACATATATTCTCTGGGAAGGAAAGCATACCTATGAACACCATCTCCCTTCCCCCCATCACTTTTTTTTCAAATTATAACAAATTATCCAGCAGTTTAATACCAAGGGAATGGGACGCAGCATAGTTCACTTTTCTTTCAGATGATGGGAGAGGAGACAGCTTGGTGTATGAGCCAGGGAGAAAAAAACAAAGGATAGTTGGGGGAGGTGGGGTTATGAGGTAGGATCCTGACAGAATTATGACACTAGGAAGCAAAGAAGAGCATTCAAGTTGTAGCTGACTTTGTTCTACTCATGCCATGCTCTCTTTGAAAGCAGTTCCCCTCTTTCCCCAAAGTGTGCTAAACAGTTTCAAGCTCATAATTCATTTGGAGAGCAAAATTAACATGCTTTAATTTGAAAGTATGATCTCACTCTAGATAAATTCATGTGTTCAATATTAATATTGTTAAGTACTCATGGTAGGTTCCCATGTCTCCCATTATTCCATACTTTTGCAGATGATAGTAGAAAATCTCTACTAAAGCTTTGTGTCAATTTAGTCTCTTCCTCAAGGTCTCCCCAAATTCTCATTTTTCAATTTCAGTACAATTTATATGTATATCCAATCCACTAGAAGGATTGGGTCAATGAAACCATAGCTATTCTCAAAATCCTGCAATTGTACCCAATTGCCTTCTATCAATTAAATTGTTTTCTCAGTCATCCTTGTATCATGAAAGCAACATGAGAATTTGTATAATAAAGAACCTTAAATGGAAGCCTGAAGTGTGCTTTGAATGGCTTTGGAAAGAAAGCAGTTTCTTCTTCTGCATCTTGATGAATAGAAAAAGCAAAACAAGTAGCGACCAGAGTGATTCCCATGTCAGAAATTTATTACCATAAACAACAAGGCTACCAAGTTTATTGGCTATTAAATCTCTACCAGATTAATTAATCTGAAGAGATGCTAATATTATTACCCATGCTTTTCATATAAAAATAAAATACAGGTAGCTTGGGAATCCAAGTTCATTATCAATATTTGTATAAAGTAATAAAGAGCTAACATTAAATAATGGCAAGCCCTCTTAGTTTATGATATACTTTAAAATGTTAACATCTGGTGATTGTAAACCAATGCATTAATATGCAGAAAAGGGACCAAATTATCATCCTTTGAAACTATGATAAGTGTATTATGGTCCTTTATAAAAATACCCCATACACATTTCAAAAGTTAGATTAAGAAATCATATATTTTTCTTCTTACATTGGGCAATCTTACACATGTACACAAAAATGGAGAATATACTAGCTATAAAATATATGTCCCATTTCCACAAGCATCTGTTGCTGGGCTTTTTTCTCATTATCTACTATATTTTAGTTATTCCATATTTTCTTATCTTTAGTTTTTTTTCAAATTCTTCACTAGTGGTGTGTTCAAATGATTTCAAAGTAAAATAAATCAGAAGGGCAAACCCCAGAGTTAAAAAAAAAACATATATGCCAATTGGTTGAATCAATCAGAAAGAATTACATTATGTCTTGAAAATCATCAATAAATTAGTTTCTCATTAGATGAGAAAATAGGTAAATTCACACGCTCCTAGAAATTTGTTTAAACTATTCAAACAAAGTAACTCTGTCATTTTCATTGACTGAAAGAAACAATAATTGTGTTTTGGGATTATATTTTAACATCTTTTTTAAAATGGCTGTGTCTGACTATGCCTATGTTCTGGGAATTCACATCAACTTAATTCATAAAAACACACTATCTAACTCAAACAGAGCAAAAAAGATATCTACCTCTCCCGTTGTACTTTATAGCATAAACCTCCAGGCTACTCCACACTATTAGTGGAAAGACATACATTCTCCAAAAAGTAAATAGTGCCATTCAAAGACGCCAACAAAGCAAGTAGAGTTGCTGCTGGTGATTATTAGGGTTGAAAGTGATATTTACCCTGAATGGAAAAGGTTATATGGACAACCTGAACACAGATAAAAGAGAATGGTCCAAACTCAGTAAGAAGCAATGAGTGTCTTACAATTTGTCACCACTGAATTGTGGTTGTTGGTACCATGTATATTTTTTGTCCAGAATTGTGATTTTTAGTAACATAAGCAAGTCCTATGAGGTACTTAAAAGGTGAATAGACAGCTAACCTGGGAGTCAGGAAGGCTTGGATTCAAGGCCTGCCTCAGATGTCTGGGTGACCCTGGTGACCCTGGGATGTCAGTGGCCCAGGCAACTCTTGGAGAACAGGTGCCCATCTGATATGATAGAGGAAGTTTCCTTACTGAGAATTCACTATACTAATGAAATCATAACAACATCCAAAAATGGGGAGAGTACTTCCAATTGAAAACTTCTTAGAGTCATCATAAAATGAAAAATCAGATTAGAGAAAAGAAGCACAGCTTTTTTCCCCAAAGAAAGGAAAATCTACCATGATGCTGTAGAGGAAAAATAGAGAAAAACACTGAGATCCATATTATTGATTTCTTCTTTGACACCAATAAGCATTTTTAAAAGAATCTTATTTTTTCTTACTAGACTTTAGATTGCAACTACTCTTTCAGCTAAAATGGTTTGGGAAGTAGGTATGGCACAGTGTTTGAGAGCAGAAGAGGGAGATACAGCCAAAATGTCCTGTTCTTTACCAAAAAGATTCATGAAAGCAACTAACTAGAACTGTTCTTTGACAGAAGGGCTGTTAAGAAGGGATATTAACAATACTGGCTTACTATTTCTCCTTTGGAGTTTTCTTTATATTTCGTTTGAGACAATATCATTAAATTACAGTATTCCTAAGTAGAGTCTTTGCAGTGGAAAGACTGCTGGATTGACAATGAGATGACCTTTGTACAAATCTAGTCTCTGCCACTGTCTGTGTGACCTAAAACATACCTCTTAATCTTTCTGGACCTCGGTTTCCTCACATTTAAACTGAGACATTTGTCAGCAACTCCCAGTATTAAATGTGCAATACTAGATCTAACTTAATTCTATTGTTTCATTTGAATCATTTTTCAAAATTTCATGTCTTCTATGATCACATAATGATTTTTTTCTACTTTTCAACTACATTTTAATTTCTTTTGTTTGTGATACAATCCATATGTCAGTTAATTGATGCTTTGGCACCAAAACATGGTGAGATATGGAGATCTTATACAATCCACAGATGATGAGGGTGCTATTAGTAAGAGCATTGTCTTCACTTTAAAAAAAATTTTGAAATAACATAACAAATGACAACTAATTTGAATGTATATATTTGTTTATTCTACTTAGCATGCTATAAGGATGGAATTTGATATTACTTAGTTCCAGTGCAACATTTTTTCCACCATTAAAGCATTCTAGCATTTGAGAGTTCATATTTTCTTAAGACTGTTTTAACATATTTTGTACATAAAGTAAATTCATGTTCACTTCTTATGCAGAATTCAAAGACTGAATCTGAATTATTCAACTAGGATTGAACCCATCCATCTTATGTGGGTGAATTATTATTGTCATGGGGTTTCTTTTGGTTGCAATACACAGCCTCACCATCTTTCTTATTCAAAGATGATATTACAGATACTGTTTATCTATGTGTCCCTGAAAAGACAAATGTGAATCCACTAATCACAGATCTTTTATCCACATGTTTAAATTTAAAAGAAGTCCCAAGTTTTGATTTTGGTTCTCTCTAAATATATATGTGCAAAGCCTGATGCTGTTTGTGACCCTACCTTTTGAGCTCTTAGTTCAGAGGAAGTTTCTGTTCCAAAAGACTACCCCTTCCCTAATTCTGAATGTTCTCAGGCTAGGTTGAGCCCCTTTGATGCTGGCATGGTGAATAAATTCAATGATATAAAAACAAAACAGGAGAGACAAAGGAGAGACAGAAAGACAGAGAAAATGAGAGAGACACAAGGAGGAAAGGAAAAGGAGTGAAGGAGGGAGGGAAGGAAAGAGGGAGAAAGGAAAGAAGGAATGAACAAATGGATGAATGAAGGAACAAAGGAAGGAAGGAAGGAAAGAAGGGACAGAGGGATGGATGGAAGAAGGAATGTAAACTGAATCCCATATATAGAGATCTTGAGATTAAAAGATCACAGATATGGGTCTGGCAGGACCTCAGTGCTCATCTCCAATCTCTCATTTTTACAATTATTTGTTTTGTTTTGTTTTGTTTTGTTTTTTGGCAAGGCAATTGGGGTTAAGTAACTTGCCCAGAGTCACCGAGCTAGTAAGTGTTATGTGTCTGAGGCCAATTTGAAATCAGGTCCTCCTGACTCCAAGGCCAGTACTCTATCCACTTTACCATCTAGCTGCCCCTACAACTACTTCTTTTAATAACACTGGTACCACATCATCTTTTCGTAACTTCTGTGTACTCATTTATTTCTTTTGCATTCTTATCTAATCTAAGGGCATCTTCATACAATCATATTTGTAAATCTCTGCTCTTGATCAGTAAGGAATATAAGCCGTACATCATATATTTAAAAGCAAATATTTATGATGGAAAGAATTTAACTTCTTGTTATTTCAATACTCCAAAAATAATTGTTCATACTAAGAGTATGTCTTCCATTTGAAAAATCATAACAATTATACAAAAATACATTCATTAGAAGCTGTGTAATGTGGTAGAAAGAACATTTATATATGGATTTAGGGGACCTAGGTTCTAATCCTGTCTTTATCCTTACCTCTATGACTTTACATAAGTCACTTGACCTCTCTGGGCCTCATGCTATTCATCAGTAAAGTAAGGGGACTAGACTAGATAGCCTCCAAAGTTCTCTTCTTGCCCTGAATCCACAATCCTGTAATTGCAAATCACAAAAACACCAATCACCTAAAATTCATATTGTGCATCAACCGCATTCTTTTTAATTAGAGTAGAACATCCATGATTTGAATATGAGGCCTCAGCATTGTTTAAAAAAAAAAAGAAAGAAAGAAAAGAAAAACAAGTAAGAATATTACACCCAAATAAAATTATTTCATATGAATTTACTCCATAATAGAGTTTTACTTAATTAGATATCAAACTGTCTATCTTGGAGAACAAGGGAATATTAAATTTGCATAAGATATTCAAGCCTGGATAACAGAAACAAAATAGCAATATTTTTGAAACACCACATAAATATCTCACAATTAGATGTCAAGCAAATATTGACAAACATGCAGATATATATACACATTGTTTTGCATGATGATATAAGGCTGCATTTGAGCTCCAGCTGTAGGGGGTGGGGATGATTTTCACAAATCATTAAAATACAAAGATGTTGAGCAATTGATCTGCCTTCAAAAGACAGTAAGCCAAGAAATAATCACTGCTAAAAGCAACTATTACAAGTGAAATTTTCCATAAACTGTGTTCCGTAGTTCTACCTTGAAGTATGTCCACCAAATTTTCAAGCCATAGAAAGCAAATATTATTCAGAAATCTACTGCATGGATAAAATTCAAGGGAAGTTTTGGTTTTGTTCTTTTTTTTGTAAATATTTCTATTTTGCCTTAGACCTAAAATGATTGTTTCAAATTTCTCTATACCTGCTGAGAGTGACCAGGAAATAATTTAGAAACAGCTCTTTGTGACACAAAGGTACACATTTCCTTTTTATATCATGGATTGCTGATGTGATCAATGTCATTCTCTCTAATGAAGCTAAATGATAACACATTATGCAAATGAAAATGTGGGTGCTTTGATGATTTTCTGTACATGTCTATACATGCAAGTAAAGTATGGCTAAGGTTTAAGAATTTAGTGGTCACCTAGGCAACTCCCTCATTTTACAGAAGGAAAGTAAGGCTCAAAAAGACTTGCCCAAGGTCACTTACATATAAAATGATAGAGCTGGAATTTGAACCCAGATCCTTTGACTCCAAATCTAGATAATAAAGAAAACATAGATAATACAGAAACTGCATTTTAAAAAATAATAGGAAATTCATATTAGATAATAAAGAACTAGATAATAAAGAAAACTGCATTTTAAAAAATAGTAGGAAATGCATATTTCAACATGTCCGGCATTGAGGATAATCTTCAAACACTTTGCAGGTTACCTAAGATTAAATGGCATTATGGAAACATATCTTCAGAGCTAGAAGAGACTAGAGGCTATCTAATCCAAAGCCTCACTTTACAGCTGAGGAAGATAATTCCCAGGGTGGATGTGACTTGTTCAAGGTCACACAAGAAGTAAGACTAACCTCAGATCCTAGGACTCAAGAGCCAGTGATTTTTCCACTGCACCTACCACTCTACTGTTACTGAAATGAGAGCTAACCCCAAAGTCCCTCAGTTCAAAAAACATCATATTGTTATTTCCAAGAAAAAAAAAAGGAATAAATTTCTCAAATGAATCCCTGGTCAAAAGTAAAAAGAATGCAATTATTCAAATTGGAATAAGGTCAGAACAAAGGGTAAGAACTTGACACCAAAGCAGAATGCTAGGGGATCTTTTATAATAGTAAGTGGTCAGAGCTGCTTTTAAAAAGAAAAAGACTTTCTTCAGCAAGAGGAATCCAGAAGTACTCAGTATGAAGCCTTTGAAATTTGCCCTGGCCTGCAGAGATAGCAGAGCAAATATTTCCTTCCACACTCAATTCAGATCCCATCTACTGCAGGAGGCCTTTCCAGTCCCTCAAGCTCAAAGAACCTTCCCTTCTCAAATGACCTTCCATCTATTCTAGATATATCTTATATGTAGCTAGCTTTTTAAATGTTTTCTCCCCCATTAGAATACATGCTGTGATAGGGGTAGGACTATATTTTTCTTTCCATGTATCTTCAGTGCTCATTGTCGAACCCTAGCATTAATAAATGCTTCTTGACTGACTGACTTGGTCACTTATGGGTTCATTCATTCATTCAACTAATGCTTATTGTTGTTGTTGTTATTATTATTATCATTAATTATTATTCACTTAAATGTATTATAGAAACTCTCTGAAAATGAAATATAAGATAACATTCATTTTCCACAATAGGGGAAAAGAATAGTCATAATATTCATCAATTAAATCATCAGGGTTTGTTTGTTTGGGGGGAATTGTTTTGTATTTGTTCTGTTGGGTGCATTTGTTTTCATTTTTAAACGTAGATCCAGGAGTAAAGGATACATGTAGTAGTACCAGTCAATGTATGATATAGTAGTCTGTACACATACATGGGTTCAAATGAATGAAATGGAAGAAACTAATGAAAGATCAAGGTTCACATGATTTTCATTTGACTTCTATGTCTATAGCATTTTAATCTCAGTCATCTCCTTTTCATTCTTCTTCTTTGTTAAATCCTCACTGCTAAGCACTCTCTTAATTGTGTCCCCAGTCCAAGTTTCTCACAAATTTAAAAATAAATACAACGTACAACCTACTATCCAGTTTCTGCCAATTTCTACCTTTCTTTCTATATTTTAATGTGTCCCATATGTAACAATAACTTTTTTATAATTTATTTTATTATAAAATATAATGCATCTAGAGGGTGCATACACTTATTAAATATTATGAATAATTCAACATTTTAAATGCTTAGTATCAGGATTAATTAGATAAATATACAACTCAATTTCTTATATGTATATATAGATATATCTGATAATAGGATCATAGATTTAGACCTAGAAGGTATCTTAGAGGTCATCTAGTCCAACACCTTTTATTTTACAGATGAGGAAATCAAGGCTTAGAGAGATTAAGTGATTTGCCTAAGGTCACATGATTAATAAGTATATGAGGTTGGATTTGAACTCAGATCTTCCTGATTCCACATCTGCTGAATATCTACTGTACCACCTAGCCACCTCTCTCATATGCTTATAAATACATATGTTGGACCTGTGGTTTTATTGGTACGGTAAAGTTCCTAAATGAAAGTCTCTTTCAATGAAAATAATTTCAGACTGACAGCTATTCTGCATTTTATAATTCTAGACAGTGGCTTGGGCCTTGGGAAGTTAAGTAACTTGCTCAAGGCTACATGGTCAATATGTGTCAGAGGAAGGACTTGAACCCCAAGAATCCTTACTTCAAAGTCAATTCTCTATCAAGGGTCAGAAAACTATATCCTGCAGCTATTTGTTTTCATAAGAGCTGGAGAACTAAGAATGGTTTTTACATTTTTAAATACAATCAGTTCTGCTCTAAGCAACATCGATGTGCCCATAAATAATCACACGATGCCAAATCATGTTATAAAAACCAAAGGATTATGTGGAAAGTAGTGTTGGGAGCAAAACACTCAAAATCTTCATCAGTGATATAGTAAAGAAAATAAATAAATAAAGATAAGAACCTAGCAAAAATAATAGCCATTTGCATGTGTTAGATGTCTATGAAATACATAAATACAACAAATAGTGGTGATGTTTGCAACCTCGGGCTGCTACTCCATCTACATCTCAGTTTCCATGAGCCCAGGACTGGCAGAATAGGGTTGCTGTGGGTAAGAGGGCAGGGTCTCACTGGGCCTGAAGTCCCACCTGGGGCATTTGCCTTAGTGGAAGGTATGGGAGGGAGTAGGGACAGACCAGCCTTTCTCTGGCCAGAGCTCCTTTATACCAGAAGGTATAAGTGAGTACAACACTTTACCTTGTAAAAGACCTGGTTTGCTTGTGGAAGTAGTTGTTGGAAGAAATGGCAGCTTGTGAATTAGTTCTTATTTTTCATAAATTAGCATTATGCAAATTCCACTGCACCGCAGGAAGGCAGCAGGAACCCCATTTATCTTCTAGATTCTGGCTCCCACCACCCCTGAAGCAACAGTGCTGGTTCAGCCCCCTATCCCCACCCACGAGTCCTCTGCTCCAGGCACTGCAGCTACTGGGGGAGATGAGGTGGCCCAGGGAATGAAGTCCCTGAAGCCCCTGTGGCTGCAGGGGTGGGGCCATGCAGAGCCCCTGGTCTGCTGAAGGTTCCACTTATGTTAAGCAAGAACTGTCTGTATTATGAAGTGGCACAGTTTTCTGTGTTCTCTTATTCTTTCTCTTGGAGAGAGTTATGCATAAGCAAATACAAAATTTGAGTTATGCTCAAATTATTCCCTAATATATCAATATCATGCTTCCAAAATATGTATTACAGTAGAATTCACTATGCAATTATTTATAATAATACAAATGATTACAAGGATACTGTACAAAACAGGCAGCAGACTGGATTTGGCCCTGAGGCTGTAGTTTACTGATCCCTTCTCTATAGCACATCATACTGCATCTCATATATGTAACATGTACTATGCATGCAAATATTGCATATATGCATATGGCATGTCTATATATGCATATATGGAAAATTGATATGTATACATTTTGTCATCTTTTTATATTGTATTTTACAAATGCATCTTTTTTGATCCAATGCCTCATCACAGCCTGCAGGTGACCCTGGGTTCTTGAATACTATGCTGGTAGAACATAAGTTCCAAAAGATTCTATTATTCTAGAAAGGCGGTCCCAGCAACAGACTAAATCTGATATATGTTGTCACATATTGCCAAATGTAAAAAAAAAAAAATCATTAGTTCATTGGTCATTAGGTGATGAATTCCCTAACCATGGAAACTCATGAAAGGAAGAAAAAAAGAATCCTTAACCTTTTAAAACCCCTTCTAATTCTACAGTAGTAATATTATGGTAGAGTGGTAGAAGGAGGAATAAAGTTACTGAGAATCACAGATTTTAGACCTCTTTGACCATTAAACTGAAAGTAATTAAGAGGTGCAAAATGTCAGAAGACTAAAATTTATAGCATATGAATATAATGTAATATTAATTTGCAATAAATATAAATATGAAGAAACAATAGTAATCAATTCGTAGTAGTGTGGGAGGACATATGAATTGACATATGAAATAAGCAGAACCTGAAAAACAGAGTAGAAAAAGACTGAATACTATATAATTACAATAACTAAGCATGACCCTGAAGGAATGATATGACAACGTGTCTCCCTCCCTTCTTTTCAGAAGTTTTTTGGGGGAAAGGAGATTGCTACGAATGAGAAATACTGCATACTCTGTCAGACTAGGCTAGTGTGTTGAGTTACCCCTTTTTCTCCCTCTTTCTTTTCATATTCTTTGCTATAAGAGATGGTTCTCTGGGGTGGAGGTGGGTTAATAAGAAAATAGTGATATAAAAATAAATTTTTAAAAGAAAATTATATTTAATATTCCTTCCAAAAACAATGAAAAACAGAGAAGAGAAACAAGACTATAGAGAGAGAGTGGGTTGAGCCACAGCATTAATGGGAGCAAACTAGCCTAAGCAGTGATGATGCTTAGTGTTGCTGAAGTAGGTGAAAATGTGGATAGGGTCAGGAATTTTGGTTGATACTTAGGCATTCTTTTTTATTTTTTTTCAGCCTTACTGAAACCCTTTTTTGTAACCAAGTTATAGACATCATAAGGATCTTGCTGATTATTTGCTGTGCATTTTGGGCTAGTTGGCCAACTGTTGTTTCACTACCTAATGGGACCATGATACAGATTTTCACACTATAAAAAAAGTTTATAGTTTTACCCTGCTTAACACTATCCTAACCAATACCATTTAGTAATAGTGTCATAATATGTCATTAATATCTCTCCTCCATCCACATCTGATCCAGGGATGCCACTAAGAAATCTATGGGTACATGGGAAGTCCAAAATTCTCTAGACCTTTGAAGCTCAAAGGTTCCTGCTCTGGCCCAAGCACAAGGTAGGGGAGGTGAGAAGAAAACCTACCCTGGGGTCAAAGATGAAGTCTCTCTTTCTTCCTCCCCTCCCACCAAGTAGTCCTTGATGGAGCAGGGGCAGGTTACTAGAAAATAGCACTGGTTCTACTATCTAGAATAATTCTGCAGGCCCTGTGTTAAATTAGAAAACCATAAATTAACATTATTTATGTCATTATATTTTATCTGTTTTTAATTAAACATTTCTGTAGTGCATTTCAATCTGGTTGGGGGGAACAAAGGAGCTTCCCTATCTGCCACATACATAAATAAATTTCCTAGCCAATCAAAATGATTCCTTTGCAAAGTCATTCCAGTTCCAAGGACTTTTTTTCCATTTAGTCTAAAGCCTATGGTTAAGATTGATTGATCAATTGAAACTTGTTCTCACCTCCTTAAGATATCAGGACATCTTATCATTTTTTTTAAGTGGAGGTAGGGTGATTTGAGTGCTTTACTCAATTTGACATCCTTATCTTAAAATATATTGCAACCAAGCTTTACAACAATGTTGAAAAACCTCCCTATGACAGCATTTACCTGAGATATAAATTCTAACATTTTCCTATGGAATTAACCATTCATTATAATGTTTCACCAAATATGTTTCCTGAACCCAAATAGCAATACTAAGCAAGGTATGCCTGTATTTGTAACCTATTGTAGGTATCTATTTAAATTTGTTTCCCAATATACAAGGCAATTATAGTTACTGACAACTCTATGAAATACTCACTTCCTAATACTTAAAGGATTAGTAGTTTCAGTGATATTTGTATTTTTTCTTTTAATACCAAATGCAAACTTAGTGGACAGAGCATGCTAGAGTTAAGAGTCAAGAAGACTTGTTTTTGGGTTCTCTGACATTTGTCACCTGTTTGACATTTGACAATTTGCTTAAAAGTGCACTTACTGGAGAGAGAGGATAGGTATAGACCTAGCCTCTGAAGAATAATTCTATGTTGGACCACCAATTAACTATATATGTGTGTGTATGTATATGTATATGAATATATGTATGTACATTTTATGTATACATATATAATGTGTATATATGTATATGTGTATATACATATGTGTGTATATATACATATATATAGTGCTTACTATGTGCAAAGGTCTGGTGATATAAAGAGAAAAGAAATTCTACTTTCAAGAAGCTTGTGTTGCAAAGTGGGGAAAAAGTCATATAGGATGCATAAGCTTCAAATCAGATGGAAAAACCTATGGTCCTCAGGGTGCAGCAGCAAAAGTGATAATAATGCTTTTTCTTTAATGTCATTTTTACTAATAAAACCATATATGTTTCTGATGTTGAACCTTTTTTACAGCATCAAAGACTGTAGTAGCGATAACTTTGTTTTTCTGGGTCTTCCAGAGTTATTGATGTTGAGGAGGCAGCAATCGCAGCACCTGCAGAGTCAATGGCTAGGCCATATCTTTACAAGGGTTGTGACTTTAGATAATGCCCATGAGTGCTAGGCTAGATAGACTTTTGCAAACAATTTTCTATAGCACACCATATCTTTATCATCATAACATTGACTGAAAGTTCCAGAGAATAGGAGATCCCACTGTGTTTATTGTTTTTTGATTACAAAGAGAAACAAGCAAAACATTGTTTACACAGGAGAGGAAAATGAAATCTTTCCAGGCTGTCATTCAACAAAGAGTCTTTCCTAAGCCTACAAGATTTTTTAGTAAATTCAAACACAGAGACAATTCATTTCACTAATCTTCTAATTATCACTTGCAATCAAGGCATGGAATAAGAAGACCAAAGACATTTACCATAATTAGGAAAAAAGATCCTGTGCTTGATCCAAACAAAAGGAGGACTTGACTCCTTCTTGTTGGTGAGGTACACTAGATAATCATCTCTACAAATGGTATTTTCCTCATAATATCACAGAGTCTTGTCAATGAGTTCCAAAACTACTCAAAAGGTATCTCCCTAACAATTCAGGAAGGAAAAATCTAAATAATTGAGAAATACCCATTGTCTAGAATTATGATATGTCATTGAATGGCTAGTCTATTCATATATATGGGAGAGGTACAGTCAATGAGCCAGGACCCTAAGCACTGAACTAGTACCCAAAAATATAGAAATACCTCCGGGAAAGTGGGAATTTTTTTTGTTGTATGGGTACAATAGGTAAATCCTCTGCACAGGAAGAACATGGGCAAGAATTGCATAGAATGAGAAAAAGAAGGTTAAGTTGCAATCTTCCCTGATGGACAGGATATACCCCTTTGATACTAAATATAGCTATCCAGTCTTACAGATAGTCATATTAAAGAGTTTCCTGGGGCATTAAAAGAATAAATTACTTGCTTAGGGTCACACTTCTAGTATGCTTCAGAGGTAGGACTTGAACCCAAGTATCCCTTCCTTGATATTCCAAGGTCTATCCTATATCCATTATCTCATGTTGCCTCTGTACCCCCAAGCAACATTGTAAGATTGTCAGTTACAGATGACAATCATTTTCTTCAGTGCAAGTAGTTGCAATACTAGGTATTCTGTACCAGTAGTGTCAAACTCATATAGAAATGGGAGGCGTTAAACCATACATACAGATTCCTGAGGGCCCTGCAGGCCACATATGAATTGAGAAAACCACATATTAGCATTATCTATGTTTTACTATATTTTTTATTTATTTTGCTCAATATTTTCCCATTCCATTTTAATCTGGTTTAGGCTGCACTCAGTCACATGTCAACCACATGTGACTGGTGGCCACATGTTTGGCATCCCTATTCAATACTATAATAAGAGCACCTAATTCCCAGAATTGTTGAGATAATATTTGTAAAGTATTTAGCAAAGTGCCTAGCAAATAGTGCTTGATAAATATTTATTTCCTTCCTATATACTGATGAAATTACTCATCTGGACTAAAAATATTAATAATTTGTGACCATCTAAGCCTGAATGGACACAATTATACATATCAACTTAAGATATATGTATTTGTGTGTGTGTATATGTGTGTGTGACCAAATATATAAGAAATTCATTTTGGGTACACAATTCATCAGTAATTAGAAATAATCTGGTCTGCAAGAGAATAAATACAAAAATACATGAATATGTATATATATACATATATATGAAAGTATGAGTGCATATATAATAAACTTCAAAACTGAAAATATTCCCAGTTCTCTTGCCTTAAACAGGTGAACATTTATTGACTTCTAAAAACAAAATCACATGGGAGCAGAGAGAGTCTATACAAAAAGAAGCAGCTCTCTCTCTCTCTCTCTCTCTCTCTCTCTCTCTCTCTCTCTCTCCCTCTCCATTTTATTTTGAACTATATCCTCTTAAATACAAAGAATTTTTTTAAAATAACAATCAAGCATGTTTCATTGAGGTGGAAAAAGCTGACATTCTCTCTTCAGCTTTCCATATAATAACTTAAAAGGCTTAAAATGATGTGCCTTCACTAGAGGTCAACCATCAAATATTGGATGAGAAAGACTACGTTTTGGAGAACAAATTTTAATGGAGTGCATCTCTCAGCTCTAAACAGCATTCTCAAATACAGCAATAATTAATATAGTAAATGCTTTCCTAATTCCTAATAGAGAAGCTTCCATCCAAAACATAAAGTCCATAAGACTCTTAAAACTCACTGACTGTCAGAAGCCTAAAGCCTTTTGGGATAAACAGACTTTTGTTAATAAATCAATGTGTTTTTTTTTTTAAACAAATCCTAGGGTCTAAATCTTCAAATAACTGTTCATGAAAGCAATTTTCTAATAGCTTCTTCCATTCAAGGGCTTTTTTTTTGATGCTTAGAAATTCTACTGGAGGATTTATTAAATAATTATAGCATTTAAGGATTTTTTTTTAATTTTCTAAAAGCAAGACTATACCTGATATGGTTCTTTCTTTCCTATACCTTCCATTGAAGTTGAGTATTGCAATTTAATTGTCTCAAGGGTGAATTCATTTAGTTATTTTAAAGTACAATGCCTACCTGGTATTAGCAACCATAACCCTTGACAACCACAGATTTAATAACAGTTTATCTTTCCTACTTCTGTAATTTTTTGAGGTTTTGTATATGATTAAAAACAGAGACTATGCTTCTCTAGGTAACAGCTACTTTTAGGAATTGTTTACATGTTCTACAATAGTTTTTTTTAAGTAGATAATAAGTTCGGGTCTTAATGTATACATATGCATGTGATATCACTTTTTTTAAGAGAAAAGAGCATATGAAATTACATTGTGGCAGAAGTGGAAAATCTGAAAAAAATATAGAAATATTTCTTCTTGGTGTTAAAATCAGTATGAATCCATGTAATAGGCTGCTATTGATTTTATAATTCTTTTTTTGTTACTAATCCTTAAGAAAGATTATATTAGAGGGTATAAAGAGAGAGTCATTAGTGTTTAGCAGTCAAACTTGGATTCTAGTTCTGAATCTGGTACCCCCTCATCACATAACTTCTTTGGGACTGAGTTTCTTTATCTATATAATGAAAAGATTGAACTTCCCTATTTATACTAAGGGTACTACCATCCTTCCAGTCTTCTAGATTCCTCACCTCAGAGCCCTCAATGCCCCATCCTCCCTAATCCTCAATATTCATTCAGTTGTCATACCAACCCGTATATGTTATTTACATTATTCTTTTTTTTGTCTGTGTGAGGCAATCGGGGTTAAGTGACTTGCCCAAGGTCACACAGCTAGGATGTGTCAAATGTTTGGTCTGAGGCCAGATTTGAACTCAGGTCCTCCTGACTTCAGGGCCGGTGCTCTATCCACTGCGCCACCTCACTGCCCCTATTTACATTATTCTTAAATATCTTCATTATGGGCAATTCATATGGGTTACTGGATTCTGTGACAATTTTATTCATAAAAGGTTTTTAAGATGTTATCTTGGATAATTCCTATTATCCTTCAGACAAATTAATTTTTCTAGATCTTTCCTCAGAATGGTTGGAAGTTGATGAATTGGATTTATGAAGCACTCCTTAGGCATATCCCACATCCCACTTTTACATTGAGAACACATTTGTCCTGTTGCAAATATTTTATCTCAATTGCTCCTTCTGCTTCTCTGATATTGAGATGTCTCCCAAATCAAATTTCCCTGGATCTACTGCAGAATTTGAAATGCTGCTGTTCTTCTGCTGTTCACTGTAACAACTTGACTCTATCATTCTTATGGCTCTGCACAAGCTGCATAGATGGTTATAATGTATAAGTATTCACTCACACACTCCTGTATCCTAATAGATGTAATTGGGTGCTAATCAGAGCTGACACTCTATTTATACAGGATGACTCTGGGCATACCAGCATGAAAAAGTTCATTGCTTTATTGACACCAGCAATATCTTCAGGGAATTCAAAAGATAACTTCAGTTTATCTTAGGCATGCATATCTTTTAACACTCATTCTTCTAAGACCAAAACCTTCAAGAGATTGTATTGTTACTTTCTTCAAATGTTTCTCATAGAATGACAGAAACACTGGTCACTTGTGCTCCATTATATAGGGTGGCAGTATAATATACATTTTTAATTTTCATAGTCACCACTGTATGAGGGCCCATGAGTCTTAATGGGAGAAAAAACAAACAGACCAACAAAAATATTGAGAATAGCTGACAAAGCTATAGTTAGTATTCACAAAAACAGGGGCAACCTCCTTCTCCTACCTCATCTTCTTTTCCCAAAGCTAGTCCTAGAGCTCTTAACTTCTGTACCATAAAAGTTATATTCTCTTCTTAAGTGCATGTATGGCCATCTTCTCCAGAATTGTAATGGAAGGAGCAGGTGCCTTTCTGTATTTCTTCTATTGGTGATATTCATATAATAGGCAAACTTGCTTTCCAATCCCTTGTCTTATCACTTTTCTATGTGAAATGGATTTGCCCCTGGGTCCATCTTTCCCTGTAGCTTCTATAAGCTCCTTCACTTGAGTCAATACCTGTAAGGCTGTCCCTATACTTACTTTTCTTTATCATGAGTGAGAAAATATCTTTGATATAGTTAGGAGTGAAGTACTTGTCTTATGAGACATTTCTTGACTCATCACCTATGTACTCAAATGATTAAATATAATCTATCAGTTAATCACAGGCCAATATTCATTGCAATAATATGAAAGTGTTTATAGATCCTTTTAATCTGACACCAGAAGCTTGAAGCTACTTAGATCATATTGGGAAAGTCTATGTTCTCAAGGGTTAAGTAACCTTCTTGCTAGAAGTGTGGATAAGTGGTTATCCATTCATGATAGAAATTGTGATAGCAGTTTCCCTTTTCACTGATTTTTTTTTCAAACTGAATCAGTGATACTATTTCCATTTGTCCAGGGCCAAAGAATAATATGTTTGTGTATGGATTCCAAATATGTGAGTACATTGTTTTATTTCCTTACCTTCTCCAAGTGTCCAAAGGCAGGACCTTTCAGACTTTCCATTATGCAATGCATCTTGCCATTGTCAGATGTCCAGTTCTGATGAACTTCCAAAGCAGTTATCTATAGCAGTGGTTCTCAGCATGTGGTCTGTGGACCCCTGGAGATCTCCAAGACTCTTTCAAGGGATCTGTGAGGTCTAAACTATTTTCCTAATAACACTAAAACATCATTTGCCTACTAAAATATCCCTTCATTTTCCAGCTACATAGCAGTGTAAGGCACAATTTTTTTCAACTAAACTTCAACCAAAATAACAGATCACAACAGAAAAATAAAGAAGCAGAGATGAGGATCTGACTTCTATCAAGCCAAACAGTAGAGATTTCCAAAAATATGTTTTAAAAAAGCCACTTTTCTCACTATTTTTTGTTTTGGAAAATATGGTTATTTTTCACTAAAATGCAATTTATGATCAAATACAGAGGGCTATTTCATCATTTTTAGTGAATTAAATAGTTTTAAATACTTTAATTTTTTTAAATTGTTTTAAATTATAATATGGTAAAATCAGTCTAATTCATACAAACAAAGCTTTTTGAAGTTTTCAGTAGTTTTTAAGAGTATAAAGGGGTTCTGAGACCAAAAATTTCTATAGGGTCTTCCTTTTAGGGGTCTAGGGAACTTCCATGAAAATTTTCCTATATTTTATCTTTACTGGCTATAATAATGTATACAATTTGCAACATGTCTCCAGGTGATGCTTTTTTGTACCTTTCAAAGGATCTGGCCATAGGTTGGTGGAGATGAGTCTGTCTACCAAGATGGAACTATCTTTGCATGTTCTCCCTGAAGCAAAACTGCTACTTGAGTTAAGGGAGCTTGAGTTCAATGAATGTCTAGGTGTCAGTAGGGGAAATATCTTTAGCCTACAAAGTATAGAATCAACATCAATCAAACATGTTTCTTCCAGACATAATATTGCTATAACTTCCTTTAGAGGTGAAACCTCAAATATGTTTTCAAACCCAAACTGCAACTATTGGGTTGTTATTATTTCTATTCAATTATTCTACAAGTTTATTAATAACTAACAGGGAACTCTGACAGAGAAAAATAAATATTATAATCTAGGTATGGTAGGATAGGCGGAAAAGATGGACTGGTCACACGGTAAGAGGAAGAGATGATTGGTGAACAACCAGACTGGTCTATTAGTACTCTTGTGATAAGGGAAAAAATCAAGGAAGGCTTCCAGCACATTGAGTTGACCCCCTATGGCAAACTCTTGGGAGGCTTGAGTAGGTTATCATCTACATCTTTGGAGGGAATACTTAAATCAATGACATCAGACATCACTTTGAATATTTGTATAAACAACTCAAGATCATCATCTCTGGAAAAGCCTCTGTGATGCTTTATTCACTCAGTGCTAAACCCATTAATGCTAGTGCCTTTCCCCTGAGATTGACTCCAAATGACCCTTCTATGCACATAGCTGTTTGCATGTGGGTTCCTTGAAGGAAGGAAATAATGTTATTTTGCTGTTATGTAGTTGATATCTCCAACACTTAGACCAATGCCTAGAACATAGTAAATACTTGTTGACTGCTCCTCTCTCTAATCTCTTATTATTGATTTTACTTTCCATTTTTCCCCCCTCACCTCTCTCCCTTGAAACTGTGAAACATGATTAGCTAAGTGCTAGTTTTTTTTGACAAATACATAGCTTTGAAGTAAGCTTTAAAAGGCCTAGGCCAAACTCCAAGCAAAGGAATTTGAATTTTATGCATTAAACAATCTATCTTTTTGGATAGTTCCCTCTTTAGCAACTGAATCTAGAAATTTGCCTTCTCTCTACGTGTCTACCTCTGTCTCTCTCTTTTTCTCTGTCCCTGTCTGTGTGTGTATCTGTCTCTCTCTGTCTCTGTGTGTGTATGTATGTATATGTATACAAGTATATGTATATACAGATGTATATATACATCTGTATATGTATATACACAGAAAGATATGTAGATAGTTATAGATAGATGGATGGATAGATAGATACAGATGAATATCTATATATTTACATATGGGTGCATATGTGTATATGTGTATGTATATGTTTATATATGTGTGCATGTATATGTGTGTGTGTGTGTAAACACACATACTTGTATACTCACATTTATAGAGTCTTCCAAGTTTCACAAAATGGTTTTCTTCAAATAGCTCTGTAAGGTAAATAGTGATTGTATCAATATATTCATTTTATCAATAAGGAAACAAACAGAGACGTAAAATGATTTGCCTCAGTTCATATAGCTAGTAAGTTTTAGATTTGGACTGTGAGCACAGTTCCCTTGACTCTAATTCTCTTTCTACTACACTCACTAGCTCCCTGATTACTTCTTGATAAGATGATATTATTCTTTAGAGGAGGAAGAATCATTTATGTTTATCTCTGCATTGAAAGATTATTCCACAAAATGCTTTTTAACACAAATTGCTATTTTTACTTATATTTAGACTTTCCAACAATAATTCCAGTTACTTTGTTTATTTTTTAAATAAATTGTTATTCTGACTCTCTTAAATTATTTTTAATTTACATTTTGTTATTAAGTCTTTTTTTGTCTTTGAGTGAACAATAACTTCATTCTTGGATACACTAACCTTTGGCTTTTGTTTTTATGTATCTCCATTTGTTCTATTATCACAGAGACATATTCTGGTAAGTAACTTTTCTCTAAGAGTGTAGAAGTTGATATAAAATTCATATAGAGTTTTCCATGACAGCTTTGCAATATCTGTTTCTTGCCTTTAAGACAATAGCCCAGGAATCCTGGAAAGATACCAAGCATATGGCTTTATTATGTTCCTTCCCAAATTAAAGAAAGGCTTTCTTTCCTTTGAGGGTTTTATCACAAGAAAACATAGATGTATCGAGTAATTTCTTCTCTTCATGGAACCTGTGGATATTTTTATTTTTGTATCGCTATAGTTTTAATGAGTTCTTCCAAAATTAATATAAAATGGTTAGCAGGATCTGTTGCTGCCCCCTCCCCAGAATTTCTTGGTCGTCTACATAGCCATATTTATTTGCTAATGAGAAGTAAAATGACTTAATTTTCCCTTTGTAGTTGACAGCCTTAAGTGTTGCTACTTCTAATACACTGCCTCCGTATTAGTGGGTACCATAATAGAACAAGGCTCTTTCCAACACTGAAAATGTTTCTTACTTAGGGATTCTAATTAATATTGTCTAGATTAGCCATTTCTTTTAGAAATTCATACAAGATTGATTAGGGTCATTGTAGTTAAGAAAAGTTATATGTAGGAGGCAAAGCTTGAAGGGGTAGGACTTAAAGATTCTTCAGTGGAATTGATATAGGCAAAGAAAAACAACATGAGGAGAAGGCATGGAGGTAGGAACAATTATACCATATTAGTTCATGGTGCAGCAATAATGCTGATCTGGTTCAAGTGAAAAGTATTTATTAGGAATTAGTGCAACATGATATTGGAAAGGCAAACTATGCAGCCACTAGCTAACCTACAACTTTTCTTGACAATATTATGTGGTGGCAAAGAACTAAGAGCCAGCCAGATGCTTCATTTAGGGGATGACTCAATAAAGTATAGTACATGAATATAATGGGCTATTAATATATTGTAAGAAATGAATACAAGGAAGACAGAAAAACATGTGGAAACTAGTATTGACTGATGCAGAAATATGTAGAATCAGGAAAACAATATACATAATGACTACATCTGTGTAAATGGAAAGAACAACAAAACAATTGAAACTGAATTCAACAAAATTATGATGACTAAACTTGGCCCTAAAGAGCTAAGAGAATGGGGCAGCTAGGTGGTGCAGTGGATACAGCACCAGCCTTGGATTCAGGAGAACCTGAGTTCAAATCCAGCCTCAGACACATAACACTTACTAGCTGGGTGACCCTGGGCAAGTCACTTAATCCCATTGCCTAGTTAAAAAAAATTAAGAGAAGACATCTCTCTCCATTTCTTTGTATATCTGGGAGTATTTTGTATATTTGGTAACTTTGCATATTGCATCATCAGATTTTTTTAATATTTAAGTTATATTTGTTTAACTTATTTTTTAATTTTCCCTTTTTCCTCCCTTTTTGTAAGGGTTGACTTTCTGGGAAGAAGAAGAGAAAACTATATGATATAAAACAAAAGATACTAATTAAATTAGTTTTTAAATTAAAAATAATCTATTACTAAAAAAGTATATATATATTTTTGAACCCTGTGCCAAACATTGTACTAGATCTTCCAGAATATAAAAAGGAAATCTATAATATAGTCCCCAACATAAAATTGTTTAAAGTCTTATTTAATCAACTGTCAATCAGTCAACAAGTATTTAATAAATGTGTACCATAGCCAGGTACTTTTTAACCTCTGGGAATACAAAGAAATACAAAAATACAGTCCCTGACCTCAAAGAGTTCACATTTAAATGAGGGAGATAGCATATAAACAATATAAAAACAATGTATATACAAGGTAGAGATAGATAATCACAGAGGGAAGGACTGATTATGTGGGGTGGAGAATGAGACTGGGAAAGGTTTCTTATATATGATGGGAAATTACGTTAGTCTTAAAGGAATACAGGAAAGCCATGAGCTGAGATAAGAAAGTAGAGCATTCCAGACACAAGGACAATAGTCAATGAAAAGTCAGAGGTTTAGGAGATAAAATGTTGTACTTGAGGGACAGAAGAAAGCAGGTATTCCTGGATTGGAAAGAATACGTTGGGGCCAATACAGTCAGCCAATGGAGCTTACTGAGTAATGAGATGGAATTATCAGTTCTACACTTTAGGGGAAAAAAAACATTTTGGCAGCTGAGTCAAGGATAGATCTGAGAGGGAAGAGACTTGAAGCAAGGATATCAAGCAGAAATCTATTGCAGTAATTCAGGAATGAGTTGGTGAGAACCTGTACTATAGTGATAGCTGTATATGTAGTAAGAAGTGGGACTGTATAAGACATGTTATGAAAATAAAAGGTATGTCAACAAATTTTATATATGAAATGAGTACCACAGAGAGGTTGAGGATGAGACCAAAGTTTCTGACCTAAGTGACTAGAAAGATAGTGGTGCTATTAAAAATAATAGGAAAGTTTGGAAAGAGGATAGGATTTCAGGTGAAAGATAATGACTTCTCTTTGGAACATTTTGACTTTGTGATACCTAGTGGAGATTCATTTCAAGATGTCTGAGGCACTTGGTGATGTGAGAATGGAGCTCAAGAAAAAATTTAGGGCTGGGCTTCCTTTAAAATTGCACCTTTTGTAGAAAGCCTTCCCTACCTCCTCATAAATCCAGTGCTTTCTCTCTTTTAATTATATCCTGTCTATCCTGTATATAGCTTGCTTTGTACATATTTGTTTGTATGTTGTATCCCCCATTAGATCATAAGCTCCTTGAGGGCAAAAGCTGTCTTTTGCATCTTTTTTGTTTCCCCAGTGCTTAGTACATTGTCTGGTACATAGTAGGTGCTTAATAAATGTTTATTGAATTAAATTGATATACAAATCTAGGAATCATCTAAATAGATATTATAATTGAGCCAACTGGAGCTTATGAATGAGATAATATAAAGGGAGAAGAGGATCCAGGACAGAGCCTTAGAAATGTTTAGATGACATCACCTAGATGTAGAACTAGCAAAAGAGACTCAGAAGGAGTGGTCAGACAGGTAGAAGGAAAACTAGGAAAATAAGATGCCATGAAAATCCAGAGGAGTATTAAGAAGAAGATGATCAACAGTCTCAAAAGTCACAAAAGGTTAAAAATGATGAGGATTGAGAAAAATCCAATATATTTGGCAATTAAAAGATTGTTGGTTTTTTGGAGAGAATGGTTTCAGTCAAAATGGTGAGATCTAGATCCAATTCTACTTCTACATTAGCCTTTTCCAGTCAAGTGATCCCTCCTTCCACTGGACTTCTATAGCATATATCTACTGAAACTGTTAAATGCACTTATCTTTTAGCTCTATTGTCTTCCACCTTTGTGACCTAGTAAAAGTCATGTCACTTTCCTAAGATTAAGTTTCTTCATTTGCAAAATTAGTGCTTTCTATTCTAAGTCCCACGGTCAACATCTGTTGTTCTATAGCCTATAAATCCTTAGCATGAATTATTCAAAGGGGTAAATATAGCCAGAATCAATCATATTGCAGATTCCATGTATAAGGAAGTTTACAAAATTCAGGGGAAGGGTTTACCAGTAAGCCAAGGTATATTCATTCAAGGTTGACACCAAAGGAATTCTATTGATATCCAGGATAAGGATAACAAGCAGGATGCCACTGAACTTGCTTACTAGAAAGAGTACATTCTCACTTTCACTTTGAATTCCATTGGCCCATGGCTTCTGGCACTGTTTCAATAATTCTTGCAAAAGGATTTTTTTTCATTGCCTCTTCTATTAGTTTATCCAGGACTGTTCTATTCCATTAGGGAAATTAATAAGCAGGAGAAAATGGCAAATATTAAGCATGCCTGAAAAACAACCATATGCTCACTCCTGGGCTAGAACACAGAAAAGATATATCATATCAAAAGATTTATTTCCTTCACTTTCCTGTCTTCTTACTTCTCCCTCCTCCCCCAAAAAAATGTATTATAGAAGGGTGGAGCATTTGTAGCCTGTCCCAATACTTCACACCAGAATTCTGTGTCTTCCTTTTCTTCTAGACTGTGCTTTTGCTTTGTGTTCTCTTCTTTCCTATTCTGAATGACATGTATCATGTTTCATGGATCCCTTTTAATGATCTAAATAATCTTTATTGACATCTAGAGATAACTTCTCCTGATTTTGCAAATGCAAAGTACACCAGCTCCTCTTCTATTACATTATGTCTTAGATAAGTGAAAAAAATGTTGATTTAGTGGCATTTTATTACAATGCTTTGAAGATAATATCCGGTGTTCTGAAATTGTAATAAATATTGTCAGATATTATAGAGAAAGTTCATAGAAAAAGTTTAAAACTAACCCATAAGATAGTAAAAAAAAAAAAACCTTTATGGGATATGGTGGTAGGAAATGGATGGATGGATGGATGGATGTTTTACTTTATCTTGGTTTCAATGACTATGAAGAATCCTAAACTCCTTTCCCAATGTGTTTAAGGAAAATGCCATTTATCTCCTATATTTTGATGGATTACAATTAGCAGTATCAAGTATTTGTAGCAACTTCTTAGAAGATATGACAATAATAAGCTTGTCATTTAATATTTCCAAACTTCAGTTTCCTTATCCATAAAGTGGGAATAATATTATCACCTACCTCACAAGGTTGTTGTAAGGCTAAAGGGAGATCAAATTTTAAAATGTGTCAGATATTCTATAGACATTAAAATGCTAAACAGATATAAACTATTTTTACAAAAATCATAACCTTCATAAATATAAAAAACTGCACTTTTATTCAAAGAATAGAACAGGGTTGTATGTTGTATTTTGAATCTCTATTACAAACAACTTATTGTCTTTTGTTTTTACCTGTATATTAAAGATAGCATGTAGTTCTATCACTTCCCCATTTGTCTGAATTGCCTGCTGAACTTCCTTCTGCTCTCTTCTGTATATGTTTAAGTTTAATTGATACTATTTGGGAGGAGGGTGATTACTATCCTTACACCTCTATGTCCCTAGTAACTTTTCCCCTCATAACTCTTCCTCCAAAAAAGAAAAAAAAAGAAAGACCCTCCCCGAAATAAGTAAGGATTTTTGAAATCTAAACAAATCCACACACTGCTATTTTTGAAAAATAAGTCTCATTTTCATGTCTATCACCTCTATACCAAGAGATGGAAAGCATAAATTATTATTAGTGTTCTGGAGTAACTTTTTTTTTCTTTACAATTACACAACTTAGTGTTGTGGTTGTATCATTTTTTCTTCTCATTAGGCTTACTTAACTCCTGGGTTTATTTGCACATGCATGTTATTATTAAAGATGATATCCCAGCATCTTTAATTTCCACTTGCCACTTATTACATAATTAGAAATAATGCCTCTATATATGTGAATTGCTTTGTCTAAAATTCCTTAAATCCAAATTAATCACTAAGGAACCTTATAACTCTTACCATGAGCATTTTATTTATTTATATTATTAAATTATAGTAATATATCATTTTAGCTTATATTATATTAATCACATAGGTTAGGTAGCTCAATGGATAAGCTCAACTGAAGTTGGAGAAAGGGTGAACCTACTTGAATCCAAATCCTGTTTCAAACACTTACAGGCTATGCAAGCCTGAGCAAGTCACCTAATCTGTCTGCCTCACTTTCCTCATCTGTAAAACAGGGATAATAACAGTTTTATCCTCCAAGGATTGTTGGAAGGATAAAATGCAATTATATTTATAAAGTATTTTGCAAACTTTAAAGAACTTTATAAATGTTAACTATTATTATTTGTTCATTTTTATAGATCAAAGAGTGGTCTCATTTTGTGATTTCATTTGTGTAGGGAACTCCCAGCATACAACCCTCCTCCACCAAATCAGATCTGCAGTTCCTCTGTCATATACACCTGTCTAAACCTGAAGTGACTTTCCCAAGATAACACAACTAATATATCTCAAAGATGGGACATCTCAAAGATGGGACATCTCAAAGATGGGACTTGAATACAGGTCTTACTGAGTATAAAGCTGTGTTTCTAACAGTTAACACCATGCTACCCTTCACATGTGATTTAGAAAAAAATTCCCGGGGGTGGAGCTAAGATGGCAGAGTAAAAACAGTGACTTGCTTAAGCTCTTCCCCAAACTCCTCCAAATACCTGTAAAAAATGACTCTAAACAAATTCTAGAGCAGCAGAACACACAAAAACACAGAGTGAAACAAATTTCCAGCCTAAGACAATGTGAAAGGTTGGAAGGAAATGTCTGTGGCACCAGGCTGGGAGAGGAGGACATTTCAGCATGGGCAGGGCAGGGAAAGACAGGCCTCAGCAAACCTGGAGCATGCCTCAGGGGACTGAATAAGTAGCAGCTGTAGTGGTTTCCAGACTTCTCAACCCACAAACACCAAAGACAGCTTAGAAGGTCAGTAGGAAAAATCTGTTGGACCTTGGTGAGAGAGGAGCTCCATCCAGCCCTAGTTCCAGTGCAACCCTGGGATGGCAGCTGTTTCCAGAGCTCTTGGCCCACAGACAGAGGGGGGATCAAGTGGCTGATCAGAGGGGAATTGCAGGGATCTCTTTGCTGGTGCTGAGGCAGGATTCTCTTGCTTTGCCCGTGCTTGGATCTGGGTTGCAGTCCTGGGTGGTGGTCCTGGGGCAAGGAAGAGCATAGGTGTGGTGGAGTTTGTGGTGGTGGTGGAGAGGGAATCCCCCTCACAGTTCCAAGGCAGAAAAGAGTGCTTGTGGTCACTCACAGACCAGAGCACAGGCCAGGAAAGGAGTAAACACCTTGCCCCTTATCATACCACCTTGGAAGAACTGAAAATTTACAGGTCCCTAGAATTATCTCTGAAAATGGCTGCACAAAACCCCCAATGCTTGGGACAGTACATTCTCCACACTGGAACCAGACCCCTACCTTAACAAAGAGTTTATTACACAAGTAATTGGCTGGGATCATGAACAAACAGTACAAGAAGAGTCAGACTATGTTATCTTACTTTGGTGACAAAGAAGATCAAAACATACAACCAGAGCAAGACAATAAAATCAAAGCTCCTACATCCAAAGCCTCCAAGGAAAATATGACTCTGTCTCAGGCCATGGATGAGCTCAAAAATGATTTTGAGAAGCAGGTAAAAGAAATGGAGGAAAAACTGGGAAGAGTAATGAAAGTGAGGCAAGAAAATCATGAAAAACAAGTCAACAGCTTGTTAAATGAGACCCAAAGAAAACAGCATCTTAAAAAATAGCCTTACCCAAATGGCAAAAAAAGTCCAAAAAGCCAATGAGGAGAAGAATGCCGTAAAAGCAAAACTGGCCAAATGGAAAAGAAAGTCCAAAAGCTCGCTGAAGAAAGTACTTCCTTAAAAGTTAGAATGGAGCAAATGGAAGCTAATGACTTTATGAGAAATCAAGAAATTATAAAACAAAATGAAAAAATGAAAAAATAGAAGACAGTGTGAAATATCTCATTGGAAAAACAACTGAACTGAAAAATAGATCCAGGAGAGATCATTTAAAAATTATTGGACTATATGAAAGCCATGATCAAAAAAAAAAGAGCTTACACATCATCTTTCAAGAAATCAAGGAAAACTGCCCTGTTATTCTAGAACCAGAGGGTAAAATCGAAATTGAAAAAATCCACCGATCACCTCCTAAAAGAGATCCCCAAAGGAAAACTCCTAGGAGTATTATAGCCAAATTCCAGAGTTCTCAGATCAAGGAGAAAATATTGCAAGCAGCCAGAAATAAATAATTCAAGTATTGTGGAAACACAATCAGGATAACACAAGATTTAGCAGCTTCTACATTAAGAGACTGGAGTGCTTGGAATAACCAAGAATCACCTACCCAGCAAAACTGAGTATAATCCTTTAGGGGAAAATTCAGTGGACATTCAGTGAAATAGAGGACTTTCAAGCATTCTTGATGAAAAGCCCAGAACTGAATAGAAAATTTGACTTTCAAATACAAGACTCAAGAGAAGGAAGAAAAGGTAAACAGGAAAGAGAAATCATGAGGGACTTATTAAAGTTGAACTGTTTATATTCCTACATGGAAAGATGATATTTGTAACTCATGAGACCTTTCTCAGTATTAAGGTAGTTGAAGGGAAAAATATATGTAGATAGATAGATAGATAGATAGATAGATAGATAGATAGATAGATAGATAGATAGATAGATAGATAGATGGCACAGGGTGAATTGAAAATGAAGGGATGATATCTAAAAAATAAAGTTAATGGGTGAGAGAGGATTATGCTGGGAGGAGAAAGGGAGAAGTAGAATGGAGTAAATTATCTCACATAAAACAGACAAGAAAAAGCTTTTAGAGTGGAGGGAAAGCAGGGAGGGTGAGAGGGAATGAGTGAATCTTACTCACATCAGATTTGGCTTAAGGAAGGAATAACATACACACTCAATTGGGTGTGGAAATCTATTTTACCCTAGAAGAAAATAGGGGGGAAGGGGATAAGAAAGCCGGGGAATGATAGAAGGGAGGGCAGATTGGGGAAGGGGGTAATCAGAAGCAAACACTTTTGAGGAAGGACAGTGTCAAAGGAGAGAATAGAATAAATGGTGGTGGGATAGGATGAAGAGAAATAGAGTTAGTTTTTCACAACATGACTATTACAGAAGTGTTTTGCATGACTACATATGTATAACCTCTATCGAGTTGCTTGCCTTCTCAATGAAGGTACATGGGGACAGAGGAAGGGAGAGAATTTGGAATCCAAAGTTTTAAAAACAAATGTCAAAAAATTGTTTTTACATGCAAAAGAGAAATAAGATATAGAGCCAATGGGGTACAGAAATCTATCCTGCCCTACAGGAAAATAGAAGGGGGAGGGAATAAGAGAAGGAGGGGGTGTGATAGAAGGGAGGGCAGATTAGGGGAAGGGGAATTCAGAATGCATGCCATTTTGGAGTGGGGGGAGGGGGGAGATAGGGAGAAAATTTGGAACTCAAAATTTTGTGGAAGTGAATGTTGAAAACTAAAAATAAATAAAATAATTTTTAAAAATTCTGAAAATTTAAATTAATCACTATGGATCTTATAAACCTCTATCATTGGAACACTATTATTGAAAGAGAAAAAAAAAGAGATAAATACCAACAGCAGAAAAACCAAATATGTGTTTAAAGACATCACTAAATAAATAAAAATCCTTGTTTTCTCAAATATCCAAACTAAATACCCTGTATCAATCAAACTTTTTAGTCAAATTCAGAGCCAAGTAGTCTGGCTGGATTCCAAAGGAGGTCAATCACAATGACTGACAGCTCTCCTTCTGTCATTGAATCCTCATTTGAATTATGCCATCACAAACCATTCTTTTGATGACTGAATATTTTCAGACCTAGGAAATAGTTTCACCAATTGTAAAACAATATGCCTTCCCTAAAATGCACCAGAAACAGCTATCTATTCTGGCATGTCCATGAAAGAAGGCTATTAAAACCATTGCTGGCCAAATAGACATCATGAAATTTTTAGCTGCTACAAATTTCACTTCTAATATACCTCAACTCTTCCATTTGCATAAATATCCACCACTAAAAATACTTTTGATATGAATAATGAATAATTTGTGAAGCAGGATTCTTGAGGGAGGTAGCTTCTGAACCCACTCTAGTAAGCTTTTCTTGTTACATTTTGGACCATAGCATCTCAAAGTATCAGTGTCATAAGACAGCATATCTTGTGCCTGTCAATATGTTTGGATTTTGTATCTAACAGCAGGAACTCTACTAACTTATAGAATTTGTAAAAATGACCACAATTTTGATAGTCAACAAGAGTTATAAATAGGCAAAATTTCCCATCTTGCTTCCAGCACTTACTGACTGTGTGACCATGGTAAAGTTAAAAAAAAATTCTCAAGCAAGTCTCTAAAACTCTAAGATTTGGTCTGCTTAGGTGGAGAGAATTTCCATATGGAGAGGACCCTTTACTGATGAAATCAAATGTCAGGAAAAGGCAAAAGAAAGATTTGACCATATTCACAGGCTGTGTTCATTTGTTTTTGAAGAATAAAAGTGATGAAAGGGAATTGCTTAACATCTATATTTATATTTGTTTCTGTATATTTAGCTGATTAGTTTGCTCTTAGAAACATTTCTCTATCTTCTTCTCTCAAACCAATTTTTGCTCTTGGGTCTGCTTTTACTTCCACAACTCTTTGCATTACCTCTTTTAAAGGTAGATTGTTTGAGGATTTTAGAAAAAAAAGGTTTCAATTTCCCTCAATTTTACTTATCTACCACTTGTTCAGAGAGTTTTCAAAGGGTTACTTAAGCATGACCTCCCCACCTAAATGGCCTGGTTATGAAATGATGTAGCATGAATTTTAAATAGCAGAGTTTGTTCTTTTTAGGTAAGGTTCAACACTTCATCATGGTGGAAGGGAAAAGGTGAGAGTTGTATTCTAAGGCACTGTGTTTTTGTTCATTTTTTAATGCTAGCTCATCTGTACACTTTGATAACTACAAGCTAAATTCCTTTCAGGTCTATCAGTCATGCTATTTAGCATCAGCCAGCCCAAAGGCTCAGAGTCTAAAAGAAATCATTCTTTTTGCAAAAATCAAAATTATTTAAAGTTAAAACACAATCCACTGTACTTGATCTGATTTTGATTGATACTTATTTGAAAAGATACTCATAGAATGTAAGCTCCTTGAGAGAATAGTTTCATTTTTTAAAATGTGTATTTCCAGTTCCTCATAAACAGTAAGAATATAATAGGTGCTTAATAAATGATTGTTTTGTTGTTGTAATTTATTCAGATTCTACCCATCTTTAAGGTATACTCTTTGGGAAGCTTATTCCCAGATATCTCTGTGTCATTTATTCCTGAAATACTCTGAAGAGAGAAGTCGAGTTTATCTTGTCTTTGATACTTACTATATGTGTCATTTTAACCTACCTGGGCCACAGTTTCCTGATCTGTTAATTGTAGGAGTTGAGCTAGATGACTTCTGAGATCCTTTCCAGCTCAGTATGTGATCTTATGATGCTATACATTTTTAAAAATATGCCACTATTTTTTTAAATCAAGACTGTGATGACTTCTGAAGTCTCTCTGCCAAACTTAGCAAATCCAAGCAGGCAGGTATCTTCATTCTCAATAAAACTTAGAAAGAGAATTAGGCATAATAAATGAGATGCTAGAATATTTCTGTAATGTTTCACTTTATGAAATGTTGGAAGTCTTGGATTTGGTATTGAAGTATTCGTTCAGTTTGATACCCATTTGGGTTTCACAAGGAACTGAAGAACAGGTAGTTGTCACAAATCAGCTTAAAATAGTGTATTTCACAGAAAACCACCAGTGGATGGATAGAAGAGAAGGCAATTAATGTAACTTGGGAGTATGAATGTGTTTGATGTGCCATTGTGAGTTAAATTATTGTTTGCACTTATCTTGCTGTCAAGTAGAGGAAAGCTGCTTGCACAGCAGATCTAGTCAGGAAGTATCATATTCTATTCTCTTCTTTGAACACATGACATTAGATGAATATGCTTTTATGTTTCCATTGTACCTTTAAAAAAAAGATTAGAGTCTTTTGACAGCAAATGTTCTATTTCCAAACTATAACTTCTATTGGTGTTTCAGGCACAGGCCCCACAATTTTTTTTTAATAACATGATTTCGCATTCTCTCAATGGCCCTACCTCATTCCTGAAGGAGTAAAGCAGGGTCTATGAAATATCAATTTTACAAATATTGGAAATGAGATAAATTAAATTCTTCATTTCTAATCACATGGTTATTACCAGAAAGATTATCTCCACTCTGCTGGGTTTTTTTCTTTTTCTTTCTCTCAGAGACCTTAAAGTCTTGTTAATCTTCCAAAAGAAAGTATAATCCTGTTATTAATGCCTAAATAGATATAGAAAATTAACTATAATGTTTATTACATGCTTTTAAAAATTGTTAATCATAATCTTTTATTATTTCTTCTTTCTCTATGCCTTACAGCACTTAACCCTGGACTCCAGCTTTCCCATGACCTCTAATCCTTTCATCCCTCAATTCTTTCCTAGGTCATCACATTGGCCCCACTCAGCTCCTTCCCCTTTCCCTATCTTGATGCCTTGGTAAATCAATTCAACTCTAAACTACCCTCTACTTTTGCCCCTTTATCTTATTGCATACCATATTTGGACTACTCCTACCATCCCCCTCCTTAGCTCCTATTCACATGCTACTGAACGGATCTGGAAAAAATCATGAAATCATGCTGAACCAGAAGATGTCTATATAGTTATTTCTACATCAGTTATGTTTTGAAATCACAATTGGGCTCTCATGACAGTAAGACAAACATTTTATACCTTCCTAATTAGTTATCTTACCCATCCATGACAGTGGCTATTTCAATTTTTTTTTTTTACTTTTCTTCAAGCCTCTAATGAAATTCCCCATCCCACCCACTGAAACCTTTGATTAATATTTAATTCAAAATATTGAAGTCATTTGTCAATAATTTCCTCTTTTCTCCACTTTCTCATTTTGTATCTCTCAGATATCTTCCCCTACTCTTTCCTTTGTCATTCCTATCTTACATGAAGAGATAATCATCCTTTTTCCACATCAAACCCCTCCAAATGCAAATTTGATCCTTTAACCTTATGTCTTCTCTAGTAGATTCACCCTATTGTCATCCCTATTCTCTCTAATCTTCAATATTTCCCTACTTTCATTTTCCCTGCTGCCCACAGATAAGTTCATGTCATCCCCATCCAAAAAGCAATCAGACAAACCAAAAATCCTTGATCCAACCATCCCCTATAGCTATTGTCCTTTATCCTCCCCATCTCAGATAAATTCTTTGAGAAAGTCATCTTACTACTACTTGACTCAATTTTCTCCCTTCTCACTTCCAAATGCTCTGTAATTTGTTTTCTTACCTCACTATTTAAATGAAACTGCTTTCTCCAAAAGTAAAAATGATCTCAATTTTGGGATCTACTGCCATTTTCTCAATCTTCATCCTTCTTGACCTCTTTGTATCCTTTAACACTGTTGATCACCATGATTTTCTGGATGCTGTCTCCAACCTAGGGTTTTATGACATAATTCTCTCCTGGACTTCTTCCTAAATGTCTAACCACTCTTCTGCCTGCCTCACTGGATCTTGACCCAGGTATGCCCATCAATTTTTGGGGGTCTGTCAAGGTTCTATCTTGAATCATCTTCTCTTTTCCCTCTATACTCTCTTGCTTGGTGACCTCATCAACAATAACTCACAGTATCTGGGAGGCCATGTTGGAGGATTTTGCAAACAATTTTTAAAATGTAGATATTTGTCAAAGTTTTAAAATAAAGGGATGAATAACTAATAGGGCAGCCAAGTGACTTAATGCATAGAACACTGGACTTGAAGGTAGGAACACCCAAGTTCAAATCCTTCATTAAACAATTAATAGCTATGTGACTTTAGACAAGTCAGTTAACCTCTCTTAAACTCAGTTTCCTCATGAGTAAAATGGAGGGAATAATAGTACCTACCTAAGAGGGTTGTTGAAATGGTATAAAGTTGTGCCAACCTTAAAGGACTATGTAAATGTGAACTCTTATAATTATTAGTATTTACATTGGTGAACTTTCTTTATAAAAGAAGATTCCATGCTAAGACCCAGTACCCAGTACATTATTTCCAGCCCAGGAATCTGCTCTTCCTATCAAGTAGAATCAGATCCAAAAAGAAATTTTCCATTTTTCAATTCTTCCACTTTCTGAAAGATGAAATAATCATTAAGACAATTCAAGAAAGCGTGAGTTGCTTTGATTTTGACCGAGAGAATTCCAGTAAATATGCATAGCTAATTAGACACTCATCATGATAATATGATGCCTCTATGGCCAGCCTGTGTCATACTTCCCAAAGTGATTGACAATATTACTTCTATTTTTTCTTCAATACTGTCCCTCAGTATTCACCTGAATACTCTCCATCATACCTCCATGGTCTGGTTCCTTAAGTACCTTATATGATTGTGCTTTCTTATTAACCAATCAATATGCGTTTATTCATCACCTACCATGCTTGCACATTGTGTTAAGTGCTGAGGATTCAAAAAAAAAAAGAATGAAACAATGTCTACCTGCAAGGAGCTTACATTCTAATGGGAAAAAAAAAATAAGTACACAATAAATATAAAGAGAATAGATACAAAGTAATTTAAAGCACTTTAATTTGAGAAAGGGGCACTAGCAGTTTGGTATTAGGAAAAACTTCATGTTGAAGGAGGCGCTTGAGCCACGTCTTGAAGGAAGGGAGGGATTCTATGAGGTAGAGGTGATGATGGGGTGCATGTGGACATAAGGGATGGCCAGTGAAAAGACATAGAGATGCTACATAGATTGCCACATTTGAGGAACAAGGAAAAGGTCAGTTTAGGTAGGAGAGTGTGGGAGAGAAAATAGTGTATGGTGAGGTGGAAAAATAGTTTGGGGCCTGGATATAAAGGGTATTATAAGCTAAACAAAATTTACATTTTATTCTAAAGGCAATAAGAATCCACTAAGTTGATTGCATAGGAAAGTAACATGGTCAGATCACTTTGGAAACTCATAGGATGAAATGGAATAGGAAGACACAAGACAAAGAGAACAGTTAGGAGACTATTGAAATAATCTAGGTGAAAGTTGATGAGGGTTTGAATTTAGGTGGTAGCAGTGTTATAAAATGCTTCTCTTCCCCCACCCAAGTTTTAGGTATCCTTTTCTGTTTAGATAAACCTCCCACTCATGGGGCTTATCTCACCAAGTCTCAGTGATAGCAACAAGGTCAAATTTGTCTTCTTGCATTCGGAACTCTAGTTTGCCTTGTTTGTTAACCTACAGGACTATCCTTTACATTTGTAGATAGGCATGTGAAGACATGGGTTTTTTGGCTCCTTTCTGGGTTTTTGTGTCTTCAGAATTTGGGAGCATCTCTACTGTTATTGTTCTTCCTACATCAATTATCTGCCATTTGTGCTAATTTTGGACTGACAATCAATACAAAGAAAACAGAAGTTCTCCACCAGCCAGCACTGCATCATCCATACATAGAACCATCAGTTACAGCAAACAGAGAAATTTTGAATGCTGTGGATAAGTTCACTTACTTCAACAGTATACTTTCTAGGGAGGACGACACATCTTCAGAGCTAGCCAAAGCATTTGGGAGATTCTGAAAGAAAATGCGGGAGAGGAAAGGTATTAGGCTGCATACCAAACTGAAGGTCTACAGAGCCGTTATTGGCCTGACTTCACCGTTAATACACCTGTGAAACCTGGACAGTCTAACAGCACCATTCCAAAAAACTGAACCACTTCCATTTGAATCGTATTAGGATGATTCTGAAGATAAGGCAAAATAAGGTACTGGATTCTTAGGTCCTCTTTTGAGCTAAACTTCCAAGCATTCAAACTCTATTGCAGAGAGCACAACTCCAAAGGGCTGGCCATATAGCCTGAATGCCAAACACACGATTACCTGAAAGTCTGTTTTATAGAGAATTCACACAAAGCAAGCACTCACAGAAAGATGAAACATAGGAGACTCTGGCCCAGAACCACCTGGCATGATGGCATGTCTGCATCAAAGAAGGTACTGTACTCCACGAGAAAAGCAGAATCCCAGTTGCACAAAAGAAACATGCGTTGTGCAAATTCAGAAATTTCTCCATCCCTAATGTTCTAACAGACTACTTGTGCTGGACCTGTGGTAGAGTCTTCTAAACTCATATTGGACTGAGCAGCTTCAGTTGAATACACTGTACCTTGACCCCAACATTGTCAGGTCATTGGTCTGTAGGGGAAAAAAACAAAACAAAAGAGGAACAACAACTCTTCCTATGTAACAGTTTGACTACTCTCTGTGTAACCAAGCTTGCTGATGATTCATATGCAATTTATTCCTTTTTTTCCCTCTTCATTTAAAGCTCTTTAGATTTTGAAAGACTAAGGTAAACACACTTTTACCATACAGTTCCATTTAATTCAATAAACATTTATTAAGCACCTATTATGTGCCAGACACTGTGCTAAGCACTGTGGATACAAATTTTTTTAAAAAGTGTCTGCACTCAAGGAGCTTACAATCTAACAGGGGACACAACACACAAAAGGAAACTAGAAAGGTAAAGGTAAGAAGGTGAGGTAAGAAGGTGATCTCTTGTATTGGACAGGACATACCCCTGCATGGGAGGAGTTGAGACAAGGCAGAGCTGCAAGAGCAAATTGTAATGAACTGTAAGTCCATCTGCCCTTCATAAAGGAAGGCTTCTGGAAGACTTTAATACTCCAGTCTTCAAGCGTCTACTCGAAGGGGAAAGGAGGTTTGAGTAGTAGTGATTAAAGTGATAAGCTTATCCTGGGAGGTGCATCTTGTTCCAAGAAGTTGAGATTTTAAGGTACACACTACATTCATGGCCCAGGAGTGTTTAAACTCTCTATTTTAAATTGCAGTATCAAATCCAAATCCCCTTCCAATAAACAAGATACTTAACTTGCTTTTCATTTCCCAATTTTTCTCTCTTCTCTGTAGACTGTGTTCCATAGACAGCAGTGAGGAAAATAAAACCTATACGTCTACCATCTTCAGTATCTTGTCAGAAAATTTGAAATCTTTGGTAATAGTTAGTATGTTCCTTCTCCTATAATCTCTTTCAAGTTGTAGTCCAAAAATCAATTGAGAGATAATTATATCAATAATTATCACATAGAAAACATTTTAAAGTTTTCAAAATTCTTTACATATGTTTTCAATTCCAGACAAAAGGAAGTTAACATCAGTCAAAAAGGCGAGAGGACACGAGATATGTAGAGGGCATGGAACATAGCTTACTTTAGCTGGAATGTTTAATAGGGTGGGGAACTAGTGGCTTTGAAGCCATATGTGGCCCTCTAGGTCCTCAAGTGCAGCCCTTTGACCGAATCCAAATTTCACAGAACAAATCTTGATTCTTCGATCTCAAGACCGCAGGTTCCCCACCCCTAGTAGTATATTTTGGTGAACAGTATAAGATAAAGCTGGAAAAGTAAGATAATGCCACATTTGTGACAGTCTGAATGTCAGGAAAATCAATGATGATGATGATGATGATGATGATGATGATGATAAAAATAACTAGCATTTATATAGTACTTTAAGATATTCAAAGCATTTTACATGTGTTATCATTTAATTCTTGCAATGCTGTGAGGTAGATGCTATTATTATTCACTCTTACAAATGAGGAAACTAAGGCTGTGAGTGGTTCAATGACTTGTCCAGGGTCACATACCCAGGCTAGATAGTATCTGAGGCTAGACTAGAACTTAGGTTTCCCTAAGTCCAAGTCCAGTAATCTATCCATTATACCACCTGTTTCTTTCTACTTGACTTATATGCACTATTTGATACTGTTAACCACCATTTCTATCTAGAACTCTATATAATAATTGACTTTTATGGCATGGATTTCTCCTTACCTCTCTAAAAATAATTTTGGTCTTTCTTCTCACCTCTTCTCCTAAAAGTAATTAGTCCTAAATGTTGTATTATCATCTCTCTCTCTTTTCTTTTTCATGAATCTTCACCTCATTATTCTTATTCACTTTCAAATCTGCAACTCTGTGGATAGATCTCAAATCTATCTCTAATAGAACTCTGTGTCCTAAGTTCCAGGTGCTTATTTCCAAACGATGTCAGATTTCTCTACCTGGATGTGCCATTACTATCCCCTCAAGTTCAATATGACCAAAACCCAATACATTACCTTTTCCTCAAAACCTATTTTCCTCCTGATTTCAATATTGCTACCACCACTCTCAGATCATCCAGGCTTAAAACCCAGATATCATATTTGACTCCTCCTTGTTTTCCCACATCTAATGAGTTGCCAAGTCCTGCTGGTTGAACTTCCCCAGTATACTTCAAAACTTTTCCCTCCTTTATATGCCTTCTGCTACCCCTTAGCTCAGACCATTTTACCTCTCACTTAGACTGTTGCAATTGCCTTCTGACCAGTCTTTATAACCATATTTTCTTCTCTCTAATTCTCCCTACAAGTTTATGTTAGATTGATCTAATGTGCAAATTTGATTATGTCAACCCACTGCTCTAAAATGTCAATAAATCCTCATTCCCTATGAAATTAAGTTCAGCCTCTTTAGTCTTGCATTCAAAGTCTTCTGTAGCTCAAACAATTATCCTGAACATATCCTAGGTCCTAGGTATTCTGTACTACTTACCATTCCATAAATTGTTTCTGTATATTCTCACCCATTTTGGTATGCCTTTTTGTGACTTTTTGGCATGAGGCTTGATTTTGAAATATCTTCTCCCATCTGCACCTGTTGAGATCCAACTGATTCTTCAAGGCTTGCCTCCAAGGCTATCTAATCACCCATTTATTTTATACACTTATTATATTATTTTCTGTGTTTATGGGAGGATTGTTTTAAAGCAGCTACATGCATGTTTTATTTTCTCTACCAGATTATAACCTTTTTAAAAATATATAATGTATTATTTATCTTTGTATTTCTTTTAACATGTGCTTTGCTTTTAACGTGTTTCATCAATATTTTCTGAATCCTCACGACTATTGTCTTCTCTTCACTTTAAAATACCATTTTCCCTGTCCCCTAATGTCAAAGATATTGTCATTTTGAAGAATATTATATACAATATCAGAATTAAAATATCCGTTGTGTAATCTCTTGAGAGTCTTCTGGATAGTAACCATGTAATGTGTAGCTGAATTTGAAGGCAGGACACTTGCCACTACTTGACTGTGTAACCTTTGGGCTTCAGTGAAAATGAAGGGATTAGAATAGGTAATCTTTAAGGTTCCTTCTATCTGAAAGATTTCTGATATATATATATACATATACATGCACATATATATTTAAAATACTGATGTTATCAAGTGTATAGAGGTTGAAAATCACTTTAAGGATGTATAGCAAATAGATGTATAGCAAAGATGCCAAACTATTAATTTTTTTAAAGAACAACGTAGACTATAGGAGCACTGCCAACCAAATGGTGCCCTTTGAATAGCAACCCTGACATCAAAGATAATTGGGATATGGGTCGTATCTTTTTATTCTTCATTTTTATTATTTTTTGAAAGTGATTATGTCAAGGACAACTGTTGTTCCACATCAAAAGAAACAAACATATTGCATTTTGCTAAATCTCTGGTTGTTCCTTGCTGCTGTTATTATTTGTTTGCATATAGAAATTATTTTTTTTCAAAAATACAAAAAAGACAAATGTCACTAATGGTATTTTCAGTTCATTGTGTGAATGAGGCAGAAGTGAGTCATGAAGGAAAATATTCTCTGAAAGCCCTGAGCTTCTATTCTATTGGTTGTAAAGAGAAAAGGAACTACACTCAAAACCACAAAGGAAAAAAATCAACGGTAATTTCTGCAATAAGAAAGATAAAGACATGAGGAAAAAACATTTCAAAAGACAACTCTATTGTTGCTATCAAAATTGACATCTATTCCTGTATAAATCCCAGTTCTATAGCAAAGGACCATCTTGAACCAAGAATGAAAATAGGCTTCTTAAAGAAAAAAATAATAAGCAGTTGGGCTAGTATTGTTACTTCTTTTATGTCTAGTAAGTTACATGTATACCTGTAAATGTACGAAATACAAAATGAACTTGGTGTACCTACAATTGTTATTGTTGTTCAGACATGTCTGACTCTTCATGACCCTATTTGGGGTTTTCTGGGCAAAGCTACTAGAGTGGTTTGCCATTTCCTTCTCCAGCTCATTTTTCAGAAGAGAAACTGAGGCAAATAGGGTTAAGTAACTTGCCCAGGATCACACAGCTAGTGTCTGAGACCACATTTGTACTTATGAAGATGTGTCTTCCTGATTCCAAGCCCAGTGCTTTATCCACTTCGCCCCCTAGCTGACTGTACCTACAATGACATATGACTATTTGAGAGAGCAATAAACCAAGAGAAAGAGACCTAGGTATTACAGAAAAGAAACTTCATTTACCCTTCTCTGAGAATCCATTCAGTAGTTGGGTTCCATAGTACAGAGGGAAGGTTTCCAATCTCCAATGCTCAATATTGGCACTCAATGGGCCAAATTGCTCTGCTGTAAAACACAGGAAGAAAATCTCAGACTTAAGATGTGCTTAGCCAGAACACTCAAACTGCTCTTCAAAATATGAAAGATAAGTTTCTTTTTTTTCTTTTAAAAATAGGACAATAAAGAAAAATCAGACTAGAAATAGAAGCTTTCAAGAGGATCTTTGGTCTGCAGTATTAGGATAAACTGCCTTCCTTATCTTTAATAACATATTTCTCCTTAGACCTCTGTTGGAAGCCATATAAATCAGTGCTGTTAAGAGAGAAAAGAATACTTTGGAGTAAAAGACACTGGATGACTGCAAATACTTGCATTAAATAGATATGGCCTAAATTTCAAAGAAAAAGAGAAGAGAGATTTTTGTATACTTTGTATATCACAAAGGGAAAAAGAAAAATAGAAAAATAAGCTATTGTAAGCATAAAAATGAGTTATATCATTTTAATATGATGGATGAATCATTTTTATAGGAAAGCAATCATTCTATAGCAAACACAACATTTAAAATTGCTTTATGAATTTATGTAAATGCTATGAACATTGATTTACTTATCTATGACTATGTGACAAAGTATTTGCCAATCTGCATCAATGGAAGGAATTTCTATACTAGGTGTTCCCTACCTGCTGAAGTCACAGAGTCTAACAAAAAAAAAAGATAATAAAAACCAGAAATTATTTAGAATTTTAGATGAATGATGTATAAGTATTGAATATTCACATGAAATTATCACAATCTTTGCAGCTATAAGTTTCCTTATTCAGCTTTTTTTTTTTAATCAGCAGCAACGACTAATGGGAAGAATATTGAAATTTTTGTTATAGTTTCTAAATTATATGTGAATAAGTATAAATCTATCATTTCACATATAACAAGGCTATCCTGATGGCATAAGCCTTTTAGGATTTGTTTCCTTATAAACTAACACAGTAGAAGCAACAGTTGCAGCAGCAAGGTCATACGGATCTTTTTGAGCTCAAAGGTCTATTCTCTCAAAAATATTTCATTTTTAAGTGACTTTACTACTGGGTAACCATCATTAGGTAATCATTAAGAAATGGAATCCTCCTTATTAACAACGTTTGATTCTGAATTTTACAGATCAGGAGCTATCTTTTGTTTTGAAAACTTGCTCCTATTCTTTGTTAGTGACAGCAGTACCACTTTTGCCTGATTATTTGTGGTGAGTTCGAAAAGTAAGCCTTGGAGACTTAGGACCCGCTGACTTAAAAATCTTTGGCTTTGGGTCCTGTTTCAAAACAATAAAGGTGCCTAGCTTGAAAACCTTGCAAAAAGCAGTAAAACATTTGAAAGGAATATATTAGTAAATTAGGACTGGGTATAGTGTTCAATTAGTCTTATATAGGCCTTTCCAAATGGATTTAACATTACTGTCTGATATTTTAAGTTAGGTGTCATTTACATGTTTTAAAACCCTTATAAAAGAGCCTATTAATGATTAAGTTAGACCAAAATAAGTTAGAGTTTTAAAAAATAATCATGTCAAAAAGAGGAGGAGAATTGAGGGAAAGGAGGGCCAAGAACTTTAAAATATATATCTAAAAGAAGTAAAGTATATAGCTTAATTGATTGGATAATAGAATAGAAATTCCCTATAAAACGTGTTGTGCTTAAGCCTCCCTCTGCTCAGTTCCCTTGTAGAGTAAGGAGAGGTAGTGTTTCTATGTCTTTCTTTTTCTAGAAATTCATATTGTAAGTTTCTTATCAGTTTCCACACTCACACACACACATAAGTTTAATACCTGCCATTTACTGTGCATGGCTAAGAATTAAACTATTCGAAGAACCAAATCATGTAAAATCATTTTGATTGCCAGGGAGACAGTTTTAAATGGGCTTAGGGATTAGTAAAAATTTCTAAGGAAAGTCTGAAAAATTCATTCCTGTAAAAGACAAGCAATTTCAGATATGTTGATAGAAAATATAAGTCCTCTACATCCCTTGGTGAGTCCATTTTAAAACATGATTGTCTTTTAGGAGATGGTCTGTCCCAGTTGACATTGTTTATGGCTGCTATTGAAAGGATTATTGGCTAGCACACCCCTTAGGTAAACAATGATAGAAGCTGTATTTGTAGCCCAGGGTATAACAAAGAAGCAGGGAAAACAGTCCTCTTTTGTCCAGAACCAAAATTATTGACACTTACTGTTACCTGGTGAAACAAAGATACAGAATATTAAATAAAGGAGATCCCTGACAAGCCTGACTTTCCTTACTAGGCTCCGTTAAAACCCAATCTAATGATAAGGCTAATAGCTAGCGATTATATAGCCCTTTAAGTTTTGCAAAACACTTTACAAATATTATCTCATTTGATCATCACAATAGCCCTGGGAAGTAGGTGCAACATATGAAGTTATCCTTGCTTCATCCTCCAATGCAAGTAGCATAAGTTTAGGAAGGTGGGGGAGAGTGAATTAGAAGACATAAGAAATTAGTATGGATTAGTTTCAGTCACCTTCAAAAAAGTTGGCTAAAGATGAAATAGTCAGGAAGGTCAGGGCAAGATTATTCAACTCCACATTCCTTCTGGGCACCATATTCGTCCATCATAGTTACTCTAAAAATATTTGGTGAATTAAATTTGAAATCAAGGATAACATCAGTTTTCCTCCATTAAGTCTCACCTCTGTCAATTCATTCAAATCAACACATATTTATGAAGTTCCTATTATGCTCAAGGCACATAGAATATGTTAGACATAGAGTATATGACATATGTTAGATATATGTTAGACATAGACATATGTTAGGCATAGAATATAAAAAATTAAACAAAAACTATAAAATATTCCCTGTCCTCAAGAAGCTTGCATTCTTTTCTGACAAACTGACTAGTTTTTAAATTATTGGCAGAATAGGGACATTAGATGGGACAACTAGTTGGCACACTGGACAGAGCATGGAGCATGAGGTCAGGAAGGCTCATTTTCCTGAGTTCAAATCTGGCCTCAGATACTTAGTAGCTGTATAATCATGGGCAAGTCATTTAACTCTGTTTTCCTCAGTTTCCTCATCTATAATATGAACTTGAGAAGAAAAGGGAAACCACTGCAAAAGCTTTACCAAGAAAATCCCAAATGGGCCCATGAAGAGTTAGATATGACTGAACAAAAACAGAGACAATGGTGTACTGGTAAATATTTAATAATTGGCTCTCTGAAAAAAGAATGTATACAGAGCAAATTTTTTAAGTTTAAGCTGAATTATTAACATTTTATCTATCATTTCCTTTAGTCTAGACAATCATTAAAATAAGAAATCAAGTCCTGATCTGTAACATATTCCAATTTCTGAGGTATTGAGCTTCCATTGAAAATTTAATAATTGGTTCTGGCAAGCCACTTCAAGCTTGTTCCAGCGTACCACTAAGGAAGTAGAATTTTGGTCTCTTAGATCTCTGTGGTATATATGTCTAAGGCAGTACAATATAATGAGTCAAGTATTAGAGTTTTAGTTAGGAAGACTTGGGTACAAATCTCACCTCAGTCACTTAAAAGACATCTTTGTGATCATCTGAATTATTAAATGGCCTAAATAAAGTATTTTAAAATTTCATAATTACTAAAGCACTAAATGGCCTATCATATCAAAAAGGTCTCCAGCAGGACATATGTGGAATTGGTAACTTATTCCAGTCTGTTATGGATATAGGAAGGTCAAAACCAATTCAATTCAACAAAGGTTGATTAAGCTCATGCAATGTACAAAGCTATGCACTAACTGTTATAAAGGTGTGTGTGTGTGTGTGTGTGTGTGTGTGTGTGTGTGTGTGTAAATTTGCTCCAGAGTGTAATTTCATTGGCCTAGGAAACTTCTGGTGATGAAACTTTTTTTTTTTTAAACTAAGGAAGCTTATTAACTGCTCTGCAATTTATAGGCTTAGGGACTTGTCTGGGAGCCATTCTCCAGGTCACAAGCTAGTAGGTATTTGAATAAGTTTAGGGAACATAAAAGAATAGGAGATTGTTATCAGCAAGAGGAATTCTAAAATCATGAAGATAGTATAGTTAGGGGTGATGAGTCAAGAGTATGACCATCCCTGTGGTCATAATAGCCCAGTTTTCTAGATCTAGACAAAAGCAAAACAATAGCGGAGGAGACCGACCAGCGGCCTGTGTCTCGTGCAGCTCTACATGCTCAGATTCGTGATGGCGGGGCGAGATTACTATAAGATCCCCGGGGTACCTCGAAGTGCATCTGTAAAAGACATTAAAAAGGCCCCTCGGAAACGGCTCTACAGCTTCATCCTGACCCGAACCCTGACGACCCACTAGCACAAGAGAAGTACCAAGATCTTGGGGCTGCCTATGACGTGCTATCAGATAACGAGAAACGAAAGCAGTATGGCGCTTACAGTAAACAGGGATTGAAAGATGTCACCAGAGCTCCCATGGGCATATCTTTTCACATTTCTTTGGAGATTTTGGCTTCATGTTTGGAGGAAGTCCACCGCAGCAGGACAGGAACATTCCAAGAGGAAACGACATTGTTGTGGACCTGGAAGTCACTTTAGAAGAAGTATATTCAGGAAATTTTGTCAAAGTGGTGAGAAATAAACCTGTGGCCTGGCAGGCACCTGGCAAAAGGAAATGCAATTGCTGCCAAGAGATGAGGACAACACAGCGGGGCCTGGGGCGCTTCCAGATGACCCAGGAAGTGGTCTTCGATGAATGTCCCAATGTCAAGTTGGTGAATGAAGAACATACTCTGGAGGTGGAGATAGAGCCAGGGGTGAGAGACGGCATGGAGTACCCCTTCATTGGAGAAGGTTTTGAGCCACACGTGGATGGCGAGCGGGGAGATTTACGTTGCCGGATCAAAGTTCTCAAGCACCAGGTATTTGAGAGGGCGGAGATTGATACACAAATGTGACTATCTCCCTGGTGGAGTCACTGATAGGCTTTGAGATGGACATCCAACACCTGGAGGGCCACAAGGTTCATGTTGGCTGGGATAAGATCACCAGGCCAGGGGCTAAACTATGGAAAAAAAGGAGAAGGGCTGCCTAGCTTTGACAACAACATTAGGAGTTCTGTAATAATCACCTTTGGAGCAGTTTACAGAGCAATAGAGACAAGGGATCAGACAGCTGCTGGATCAAGAATCAGTGCAAAAGATCTATAATGGATCGCAAGGATATTAAGTGGCTAACATTGGATTTTGTTTAACATGATAAATGGATCAGAGATATTTATTATCTGAGGGTGTGCTTTTTGTAAAAGGCATACAAGATTTTGTTTTCTAATGACCTTCATGGAGTGAATGAGAGTTTGCATTTGTCCATTGACAATCAGAAAACGAGTATAGAGACTGATTGACAGAAAGATTACCCCTTACCTCTCCTTTTGAGGAGTCAATGCCTGGTGCTCTTTGCAGAGTTCTGGAAACTGAAACAGTAATGGCAGGCAGCTACTCTCCAATCGAAGGAAAAGCATCTTCTGGATATGGGGTGGTGGTTCCTTGTTTCACTCTTAAGTATCAAGTGGAAAGGTCTGTTTTTAAATACATTTGTTTGTTACTTAAAAAAAAAGAAGACTAGATAGCAAGTAGGTTTCAACCTCCATTTAAAGTGAAATTGGATACATAGTTGAGGCATTAAGAGTTTGTCCTATGTGGTAAATAGTTCTATCTGAACAGTAGAATTTTTCTTTTGGGCTATGATTTTATATTACTTTGTCATATAATTCTGTCCATGGCTACAATTAGAACGTTGAAAGAAATACTTATATTTAGAATCTTTGGTCTGCTTTGCCCTTTAAAAATACTTTAATTCCTGAGGTGACCAAAGAGACTAATAATGAAAATAATGACTCTCCCACAAATTCAGCACATAAAGGATGTTGTGAGATAGATGAAAAATAAGAAAAAATACTCTAATTTAACAATTATTGTTTTGAAAGAAACAAGTGAGCCCCAGAAACAAAGACATTTTACATAAACCGGTCATTCCTATTCATTTTGCTGTTGAAATGATTAACTGAAAATAAGGCAAGCATATGCTTAAGTATTAGCCACACTTCATAAAGAAAATACAATCTCAGGTTCCAATCTGACCAGTTAATTTTCTTCAATATTGTTAAAGGGCAATGTATGCAAATCTCTTCTGTGCTTAACATTTGATGGTTTGTAAGGGGGAGTGGTGAGAGTTATTGCCTTGATCCAAGTATCTAAATTGCCAGCAATCCAATCTGAAAATATCTTTCCTAGTTCTTAATTCTGATTGCATGTTCCCACTATCTTTTTGTTCAAAAGAGGAAAATCCACATAATTTGTTTTATGCATATTTTTCTTATAAATATAAATGACCAACTATGGAAAAATAAAACACAAACTAAGACCATTTTTCTATTGTTAATTTGTCATTGAGGCCTGTCAGAACTGTGCGTTGGAATGAAGTCTGTATTATCAGTAGCATTATGTTAAAAATCTATATGTGTTAAGCGTGAGGATGTCTTTTCTTTATCATCAGCTACCCATTAATGTTACATAAAATCAGATCCTTCCAGTAGAATGTAAGCCCCTTGAGTAAAGAGACTGTTTCTTTTTTCATTTGTATTCCTTATGTCTGGCACAGTGTCTGTTACATATTAGGCACTTTAAAAATTTTTTTAATTAAGTTAAATTGAACTTCAATTTTTAAGTGACTCATTTATTCCATGGTTATTTAGGAACTTCTGAGGCCATAAGTACTTATGATTTACAATAAAACACAATAAATATTTATTAAGCACCTCCTATGTACCAGACACTGTATTCAACACTGGAGAAACAAATAAGAAAAAGAAAAACAGCTCCTGCTTTCAAAAAGCTCACAATCTTATGAGAAAACAATGAAAAGAAGCTGAAAATCAGGGGCAGAGATGAGGCATCAGGAGAACTCAGCTTCACGGCATGATGTTCTGTGGAGCCTAAACCACAGAGCTGTTGATGGAAAATGCTGATCCCGGTCCTCTTATAAAAGAAAGCTTTAGAAAGAGTTTAGTTCTCCATCCAACATCTCTCCAATCAGAGGGGAGAGAAGGTTGAGGGAGATGACAACGTATTGAGTATACAAAACTGAGTCAGTCAGCATGATGATGAGATTGATGAGTGATCAGTTTATCTTAGGTGGACCATGAACTTTTGTGGAGTCCAAAGAACTGCGGGAAGGAAAGGATTTCTACCTAAGTGATATCAATGTCCATTCTATTATTCCAATATACCAAAACATAGCAAAAGTGTCAATAATGTACAAAGAATAAACTTGGAAAATCAGTTTACTCTTTAATACTCAAAATGCATCTGTAATCTCAGTAAGAATAGATGTGTATATAATATGTATACACGTGTACATATGTGTATATATGTAGGTATGTGTGTATACATATGCACATATGTGTACATACATACATATGGGGTAGTTGGTGATTGTGTGTATTTCCATTTTGTTATCATCAGTGAAAGGATATATATACCTTACGTAGTTACAAATTCTTGGGTTTGCCTGGGTGCTGTACTTAATTATTGAATTCCATACAGAGGCTGTTCTAAACTTCTTTTCTCTCCTAAAATCTCCCACAACATCCTTTCCACCAATCTTTCAAATGAGGAGTACCTTATTTCTTTCTTTGCTGAGAAGGTATCTTGCTTTGTACTTGCCAGAAGCAGGTTGTAATGCAATGAATAGAGTGCTGAGCTTGTAGTCAGGAAAACCAAAGTTCAAATCCAGCCTCAGAGATTTACCTAGCCAAGTCATTTAACCTCTATTTGCTTCTGTGTCCTTAGCTGTAAAAAGTACATGCTTTCCAGGGTTGTTGTAAAGATAAAATTAAATAATATTTGTAAAAGCACTTACCACACTGCCTGGCACATAGTAGGTGCTATATAAATGTTTATTTCTATTTCCTCCACTTGCCCCCCCCCCAAAAAATAGAGTACGTTTGCCGGACATTCCATCTTTTTCCATTCTCTGCATCTGAAAACCTCTTGTCATCAACCCCCACTTCTTCTCTTTTCATCTAGTCTCTTATAGTGAAGTAGTCCTTCTCCTCATCAAGGTCAACTCTCTATAAGTACCCTTGATCTTATGCCCTCCTGTCTTAACCTTCAGATTGCTCATTCAATAATTCACTGTCTTTATTTAGTCATTTCAGTCACCTCATTTAGGGAATTCTGGGCAGAGATAGCAGAGTGGTTTGTCATTTCTTTCTCCAGCTTGTTTTCCTTATCTCCAGATGAGGAAACAGGGTTAAGTGACTTGTCCAGGGTCCCACAGCTAGTAAATGTCTAAGGCTGGGTTTGAACTCAGGTCTTCTGACTGTAGGCCTGGCACTCTATCCACTGTGCCACCTAGCTGCCTCCATCTTTAATTTCTCCCTTTCTACTGCTTTCTTCCCTGCTGCTTCCAAAGATATCCATACCCTGATCCATTAAAAAAAATTAGTTAAAATTAAAAATTTCACTGAATTATCTATCCCCTCAATCTATTTTCCTATATCTCTCCTGCTCTTTGCTCAACCAGACTCTTAGAAAAAGCTGACTACGTTTGTAGTCCACACTTTTTTCTCCTCCCACTTCTCAACTTTTTGAAAAATGCCTCCCAGGCTCATCACTTAGCTGAAATTGCTTGTTATCCAATGTTACCAACAATCTTTTCATTACGAAACTCCATGACTTTTTCTCAGTTCTTAATCCTCCTTGTTCTGTCTGCTAAATTCAACACATTTGACTGCCCTCTCTTCGTTATTTACCTCTCTTCTCAGGGCTTAGTTATATTATTCTCTTCTGTTTCTGCTTCCAGTATTTTGGACATTTCTTCTCAGTCTCCTTTGTTAGTGCATCATACATATCTTACTCTTAACAGCAACCCAAATTCTAACCCAGGATTTCTTTTCTTTTTCTTTCTTTACACTTTCTTAGTGACTTCAACAGTTCCTTTCGTCTAATTATCATCTCTATAAGAATAACACCCAAATCTCTAAACCTCCCACTATTCTCCTTTCAAAGCTACCATCTTTTTTTTTTAACAACTTACTATTGAACTTATCAAACAGGCTATCCCATATAATACCTCAAACGCAACCAGTCTAAAACAGAACTTTAGAATAATTTAGAATAATTCTCTCCAAATCCACCTGTTTTCTGGACTTCCCTATTTCTATTGAGGGTATGACTATCCTTCTAGTCTCCCATTTTTCCCCCTTGGCAATATCCTTGATTTTTCACTCTTCCTAACCCCACATATTCAAGCAGTTGTCAAATTCTGACATACCTACTTCCATAATATCTCTTGTGTTTGTCCCATTCTTACTACTTAGACAGCCACCACTTTGGTTCAGGCTCTCATCATCTCAATAATTCTTTAATTGGTCTCCATTCCTCATCTCTTCCCAATCTAATCTATCTTTCACATACATGCCAAAGTAATTTTCCTTATCCATAAGTGTACCTTTCTTCTTTGTCTTACTTTACTTCTCAATAAACTCCAGGGACTTTCTTTTGCCTGTAGGGTAAAATCTTAACTTATTTGTTTGGCTTTTAAAGACTTTCACCATTTGGCCCCTGTTAACCTCAAAAACAGAGTTTGTTCTAAGAAAGAGGCAAATGGATTAGGGCATGTGTCCACATTTTATTTCTCTCAAGCTTCCTTGATATGCATTGCATGGGAGTTACAGTCCAGAACTAGGCCCACCCAAGGGGGCCAGTACAGAACTGACTCAATTTGAGATTTGGGGGTACAATGTTATATGCCCTTAGAAGAATAGGTGTTCCCAAGGGGTATCAATCAACTCTGGTGGTCAACACACTGGGAGATGGGTTATGTTAAAATGAAGGTCTTGAGTACACGACTTAGGTCACTTAATCCTGGTACAATACTTTTTCAACAGGGGCTGATATCACCCTGACATCTGGACAGAGTAGAAATACCTGTTCTGTCAGACCACCCTCTAACCAGACCACACTCACCCTTATTCTATCTAGGCAGAGGAATCTGTCTCCACCCATACCTGAGCAGCTTAAATCAATTCAGGCCTGGACTGGAGTTTGACCTGGATAAGACTCTTATTATCAGTAATGTCCTCCTGAAGAACTTTTCAGAAAGAGGCTGGGTTGGGGGGAAGCTCTGAGAATCACCCCACATAATCTTTCTAGCCCTTCCCATACTCCATGGTCTAACCAAAATGGCCTTCTCTTTTGTTTACATAAGGCACTCTACCTTATTTCTACATGAATTAGCATTTATTAAACATTTAGTATGTGCCAAACATTATGTTACATCTTGGGAATTCAAAGGTAAGCAAGCAAGACAATCTCTGTCCTTAAGAAGCATACTTTCAAGTAGGGAAAATTAACCTATATAGGGGAAATAAGTCATGGTCCAAGAGGAGTGTATGGTCAGAGTAACGGCATGAACATGGATTGAAAGCAGTAGGGTGGTGGATCTAAGCTGGAGATAGAAATGATGAACTCTTGCCAGAGGCCTTGGGTCCCAATACAAATGCTGTAGCACAGGATGAGAGGAGGAGGTTAGAGTTAGAACTAAGGAGTGTGGCATGAAGTTAGTGAGCATGAAGCCTTTCTTGATCCCATTAACTGTTAGCATCATCCCTCTCTAAATACTTTGTATTTATGTTGCATTTATTCTAAATGCAGTTATATTGCATTTATTCTAAATGTAGTTATATATGACCATGTTCTCTCTCCCAGTAAAGTGTAAGCTACTTGAGAGCAGGTATTATTTCCTTTTTTTTTTTTTTTTACTGTTCTTCATATCCAAAGCACTTAGTTCAAGTCTTGGCACATAGTGAGTATGTAATAAGTTTACATTGATTATTTGATTAATTGCTCAGTAAATACTATAATTATATAATTGTGGGCCCAGAAAAGATCTTACATTTCATTTGGTCCAGTCCTCTTACTTTACGTATTAGGAAACTGAGGCACAGAAAGGTTAAATAATAACTATTTACATAGTAGTGTATGATTTACAAAGTGCTTTCTTACAACAGCATTATAAAATAATAGTAGGAATATTATTATGGTCACTTTACAGATGAGGAAACTGATGCTCATAGAGAGTAAGCTATTTCCCTGAAGTCATACATCAAGTTTATTAATTGCTGGAACTAAAATTATGGAGTATCATGACATTTTTTAAAATCATTTTTCCTCAGTTTCTCTTAAAGTCACAAAATAAAGTTGCACTATCAATCTAGTCATAAAGGAAATCAAATCTATACTTACAAGAAATGTAAAATGCTTCTATTTGTTTTATTTCCCTTCTTTTGAGTTTCCACAAGATTTTGTGCCTATAAGGAAACTGAACCAAGATGTTTGATATAGATCTATATCATGTATACCATTCTATAATTTTAAGATCCATTTAGTACTTTCAATAACTATTCTCTCAAATTAATAATAAAATATATTTCTGTAGTGTTTTAACATTAATGAAAGACTTTCCTCATAACAATTTCATGATATTAAAATGTTACTATTCCTATTTTATTGATATAGAAACTGAGAGACACAAATTGTCTTCAACCACAATCAATGTTCGCTCCACTATTCCAGTCTGATTTGCTTTCTGCAGTATGCTCCAATGCCACAGTTGAAGGCTGACACTTGCCTTTCTCAACATAGTGAAATGAGCAGTAAGGTAAATACTATCACAGAGGGAAAGGACAAAAATTCCTAATTGTATTTGACACTGACACTTAGTTTGTAGACTCAACAGGAAGTTTGCTTATCTCCTTAAAAAATTAACTAGTTTTAATTCCAAAAAACAGAATATCTTCATTGTCTACTCAAAATTGGTCTGGTAACCACTAGATTTATAGTTCAAACTGACTTTGGCCAGATATATATGAAGAAATTTAATTGAAAAGATTATATGACATTGTCATAAGGAAGACTATTTAACTTAACTTAATTTAACTTAACTTAATTTAATAAACTATTTAACATACCATTGGTGAGGAGGGGTGATTATGAGATTGTAAAAATATACATCTTCAGTGTAGTGCAACTGTTTCAGAAAAGCCTGTGGAACACTGAGCCAAGCACCTTTATATCCAGTGGACAAGAAACCACAAAGTAATTCCCATACTATTTCTAGAATTGTTCAGATGAGTACTAGTTCCTGCCTCATTAATAACATAATGGGAAACTTAGAAAGGATCAGCTTAAAAAAGGAGCGGCTAAAAATTGTATAAGTCCAGGATATAAACCCTCTGGAAAAAAAAAAAGACTTAAAGGAAGCAGTGGTTATTTGTCCTAAAGAAGAGAAGTGGGGAGGTGACTTTGTAATAATCTTTAAATGTGTGAATAAATATTGCATTAATGAGGGGTAGTTGCTATTTTGTTATTCTATTATTATATAAATGCATGACTTACCTGCCTTGGCATTTTTTATGAAAAGCAATGTATTTCTTAATTTTAGACAGAGAGAATTGAAATTAGAAGAACTCAGGTCAGAAATGGATAAACATGGTGCAACAGTCTCTGAATGTAGTATTACCTTTATATATACACACATATACAAATATGTACAGATGTATATGTGTATGTATCTATCTTTACGTACATTTGTACACATACATATATATACACATACACACAAACACATATATACCAGATCAATATTGAGTTGACATAAAAATACACATTTCTATATTAAAAAATAGCTAAAAAAGTAGGTATGTAGAATTCCTTTTGAGATCATAAATAAGACACTGGTGCTTACCACATTTAGTGATACCCTTTTCCTTTTAAGTAGCACTTAAGTTTTACTGCTCATCATACAGCTAGATTGAGAAAGTCAAGTATCAGTCTATTTTCCATGCACTGGAGCATGGTATAATGGAATTTACTTTTGCATAAAGCAGATCACACTGTCATAGTGGAGATAACATGGTGAATAAATTATTCAGAATATTCAGGACGCTATGTGATGAGCCAAACATCATAATAAGAATGTGAGTATATAATCATATATACATATCTATATAAACTTATGATATATATATACACACACAGAGACATATAATACATAATAAACCCACACACACATATACCCACTGTTACATCATAAATGTGTATGTATATACATGTATGGTATGTATGTATATATAAACCAATATATATATATATATTACAAACTTCTACCAGGCTTGTTTGCTCATCAAAAATATCAAAGAATTTACTACAAATACAAATACAAAGAATTACTACAAGTGTGATACTAGACTACAACTATCTGTGGTCATAAGGTATGATTTCACTAAAAGAAAGAACAAGGAGAAATATTAGGGAAAAGAAATCCCATGTTATTTTATTATCTATAATCCTTAGGGTTTCTTCCTTCTTATTCAACTATTTGCAGTCTGTTTTCTGGTAATAACTAATCTTTAACATCTGTTTAACATTATTTACATTGGTCACTTAAAGTGAAAAAATATCACTTTTTAGTTCTATCTCATGCATCTCCTATGAGAACTGTGACTAATTCACATTAAGTCTGGATGAAACAGGGAAAGGTCATTCCTACTTGTTCCCTTTCATTTTGTCTCCCACTGTGGGCACATCTATTATAGCACTATTGCTTTTTATGGTTCATGAAATTTGGGGTTGCCACCAAGAGTTCTGCTCTGTTGATTTTTAATAATTGCTAATAAAATAAAGTATAGGTGAGGAAGCAAAATGCCATAATCCCCCACATACTTGAATAGTTATAACAATGCTGTCCTGTGCATACAAAGATGGTTCTTCCAATTCACCATCAAGCACTGTAGATTATATATTTTTCAGCCACAGTGAGAGCTCAGTTCTAATCCAACTGTACACTCTTGCCAGCTCTACCTTGTGACCTGTGAGACATAGTTGAAAGGCAGTTGACCAGGGTTAAAGGTAAAATTAGTTGCCATAGAAAGAGGCCCTTGGAGTCCCTTATATACTGTCAACTTCCACATTCTAAAGGAAAGACTATATTAGACTTTGAATGAATGTAAAAACATTTATTAAATAATTACTATAGGCCAATCATTGCGCTAGCCAAAAAAGACACAAAAACAAAAGGGAAAGAGAGCACATCAAAATAGGGTGAGCTTATACAGATAGTACAGATCATATGCAGATCTTCAGTGGCCAGGGTGGAGAATTTTTGGTTTGTAAACTGATGGTGAGTGAGCCATAGGGGAGTAGGTTTACAGAAGCTTTTCATTTGCCATGGCAATATTGATTTGATTATGGTTCAAGAACTGGAAAAAAAAAGATATTGGGGAAAACAAAGGGAATCAAACATCAGGAAGGTGACTGGTGAGAAGTAGATAGGAGCATAAATTGAGGCATGGCTAGAGCTAGCCTGATGGTGGCTTACGTGTGAGGCACTCATTGATCAGGACCTGGAATCCTAGGGCAGGAGTCTCTGATCTGAAAGTATTGTATTCACGGTCAGTCTCTGCTCAGTAGGAATAAAAAAAAATAGCTTTGTTGTTGAGTTGTGCCTGACTCTTCATGACCCTTTTTTGGGATTTTCTTGGCAAAGATACTGGAGTGGTTTGCCATTTCCTTCTCTCATTTTACAGATGAAGAAACTGAGGCCAACAGGGTTAAGTGACTTGCCGAGGGTCACACAGCTAGTAAATGTCTGAGGCAGGATTTGAACTCATCAAAATGAGTCTTCCTGATTCCAAAGCCATTGGGCCACCTAGTTGCCCCCCTATCACAAATAGCTTATACTATGACAATTGAATTTTTAAGTGAACATCTGTTTAATCTATTAGGAAGCAGTGGAAAGTATGTTAAATCTAGAGTCAGAGAACTCAGATTCCACACGTGACACTGCCACTGACTATGTGGATAACCTTGGAGAGAACAATTCATTTCCATGGGCTACAGTTTCCTCCTCCGTAAGATGAGGGTGTTAGACAGCATGGTCTCACAGGCCTAATATGATCTTTCCATAAATGATTATCACTAAAGGCTTAAAAAAAGTAGTTTGCAAACTTTTTTTTTTTTTTTGCTCATTCGTTGCTATGAGGAATCTCAGCACACTGAATTGATTAAGCTGGTGAAAAAGAAGGATTCTCAGGCAATTGGGACTATAGACTCATTGCCTAGGCCTTGAAATATCTCAACCTCTTCTTCCTTTCCTGATGGCCTTTTTCTTTTCTGTCTTTATTTCTGCAAGTTTCAAATTTTAGGCTTTGCACTTCCAAGGACAGAGGTGCTATTGTGACCTTCCAGTAAGAAAGATGTAAGACAGCAAACTGCTGTTGAGGACAGGGGCTGAGGAATGTAGAAGTCTCAGAAGATTTAGAGGAATAATGCAGGGGAACCACAATGAATAAGCACTACAATTTGAAATAGATAAAGATTCAGAGGTATCAAAGCGCATATATAGTATACAGAGCACTGGAGCTGGAGTCAAAAATATTTGGAGTCAATTCCCACCTAAGACTCTTAGTATCTCTATGTGACTCTGGGCAAGGATAACCGCTGTTCCCCGTTTTCCTTATAGTAAAATAAGAGGGTTGGACTTAGGATCTAAGGTCCTTTCCAAATCCAAATCTATGAACCTATGAACCTTTATTTTTTTCTTTTTTAAAATTTATGTTATTTTCAATTCACAGAACAAAACAAGCATTTCCATAACACAGTACAATAAAAAAGATAATAGCACATGAAACTACAAATCTACCACATATAACTTACTATTCCCTCCAAATCTGCAAAAAAGTTATCATGTAAATTTCTTTTCCCCCCTTTTCTTCCCCTCCTCTTTGCCCTAGAGATGGCTCCCATTAGATACACACACACACACACACACACACACACACACATACACAAACACATATAATATGTAAAATTATTCTATACATACTATTTATCAGTTCTTTCTCTGGATGCAGACAGTATCTTTCTTCATATATCCTTTATTTTTAATTTGTGTATTCATAATAGTCAAAATGACTTAAGTCACAAAGTCTTTCTTTTTTTAATGAACCTCTTGTAATTGAGGAAGGCATTTTTTTGGGGGAGAGGGATTCTGATAGTGGTTTGTGTGTGTGTGTGTGTTTATTTTAGACAAATGCTAAAATTTAAATATATAATAAGAAAAGAGAAAGAAACATTATAAACTTAATTATTAAACTTAAATATAAAATAAGAAAAGAAAAAAATGTCATGTTCACAGCAGAACATGGGAAAAGATTCAAAATATATAGCAATAACATTTCATTTCAAGAAAGCCTATATATGAAATACTGTGCATTATGTTAAAATCTATTCATCTTTTCTTTGCTTCCTTGTAGGTTTTCTTTTGTTCTCTGCTGTACACTTGTTACTTTGTTCTTTTTTCCCCCTTTCTCCTCCCTACCCGCCACCCCTGGGCTACAATTGAGCATGGATATATTTATATATAGGTCTTGATATATGTGTACACATATACATATGTATATATGCATATATACGTACATATATAAATGTATCCTTTCCCTAAGAGATTCTACTCCTAATCTTGGTTTTTATTTTTGTGCATATCTCTTTTATTCTCTCTCCTAACTCGTCTACTCTACTTCTACCTACTACCTTACCCTCATATTACTTAACCTACCTCCACTCCAGCAATTCTTCCCTTACCCTCCCATTCCACTAAATCTAAACACCCTTCTATATCCCCCTTTTAACCTATTCTCTCACTCTCCCCTCTAAAGATCCCTCCTTTATCCTCTCCACCCTCCCTATTCCCTTAGAGTTTTATTTCTTTCTGAATTTAGAAAACTTTTGTACTCTTGTAAATGTACATGTATTTTCCCCTCTTAAACCCATTCTTGATGAAAGTGAGTTTCCAGAACTAACAGTCCCCATTCCCCATCTAATTCATCTGTATCGGTTCTTCCTCTTGCACCTCATTTGTAAAAGATAATTGCTTTTTTAGCTGTTCTTGAATGGTTTTACTTTTTGAAATCATATCATACTTAAGTCTACTCCAATCTTTTATATGTTACCTAATTACTAGTAACAATCTTAGACATATGTTTTACATTTCCCAAACATAAAAGGTAAACATTCTATCCTTATTTAGTCCCTTATAAACATATGTACATTATATTTCTCTTGGCTCTTGTATGTCAAATTTTCTATTGAGTTCAGGGTTTTTTGATTTCTTTTGTTTTTTAACAAAGTCCTGAAAGTCTGACAATTGATCAAATATCCATTTTTTTTATTCAGAATTATGCTTAGCTTTACTGGGTGTGATATTTTCGGCCAGAAGCCCAGTTCTTGTGCTCTTCTGTCTATGGTGTTCCAAGACCTGCAATCTTTTAATGTTACCATTGCTAGGTTTTGTGCAATTCGAATTGTGGTACCACCATATGTAAATTGTTTATTTTTTAGTTGGTACTCGTAATATTTTGTCCTTGATCTGGGGGTTTCGAAATTTGACTATAATATTCCTGTGAGTTTTCCTCATAGGATCCCTTTCATGTGGTGATCAGTGAATTTTTTCTATTTCTACTTTCCCCTCTTGTTCTAATGCTTTAGGACAATTTTCTTTAATTATTTCTTGTATTATTGTATCGATTCTTTTTTTATCAGAATTTTTAGGTAGTCCAATCATTCTTATGTTTTCTTTTCTTCATCTGTGCTCTACTTCCATTGTTTTTGTTATGAGACATTTCATATTCTGTTCTATTTTTTCATTCTTAATATTTTGTTTTTTTTATTTCTTCATCTCATAACTTTGCTGGCTTCACCTTTCCCAGTTCTAATTTTCTTTTTTTTTCATTTTTCTTTTTTTTAATTTTTAACATGTGTTTTTAAAACTTTGGGTTCCAAATTTTCTCCCTTCCTCCCTCCCTACCCACCCTCATTGAAAAGGCAAGCATCTCGATACAGGTTATAGACGTGTAGTCATGCAAAACACTTCCATAGTAGTCCTGTTGTGAAAAACTAAGTATATTTCCTTTCATCCTATCCTACCCCCCATTTATTCTATTCTCTTTTTACCCTGTCCCTCCTCAGAAGTATTTGCTTTTGATTATCCCTTTCCCCAATCTGCCCTCCCCTCTATCAACCCCCTGCTCTCTTGCCCCCTTCCCCCCTTATTTTCCTGTGGGGTAAGAGAGATTTCCATACCCAATTGAGTGTGCATGTTTTTCCCTCCTTAAGCCAAATCCTATGAGAATAAGATTCACTCATTCCCTCTCACCTTCCCCCATTTCCCCTCCACTGTAAAAGCCTTTTCTTGCCTGTTTCATGTAAGATATTTTACCTCATTCTACTTCTCCCTTTTTCCTTCTCCCAGTATAATCCTCTCTCACCCCTTAATTTTATTTTCCAGATATCACCCCTTCATCTTCAACTCACCCTGTGCCCTCTATCTATCTATCTATACATACATATAATTTTTTCCCTCTCACTACCCTAATACTAACAAAGGTCTCATGAGTTACAAATATCATCTTTCACTGCAGGAATGTAGACAGTTCAACCTGAATAAGTCTCTTAAGATTTCTCTTTCCTGTTTACCTCTTCCATGTTTCACTTGAGTCTTGTATTTGAAGGTCAAATTTTCTATTCAGCTCTGGTCTTTTCCACAGGAATGCTTGAAAGTCCCCTATTTCATTGAATGACCATTTTTTACCCTGAAGGATTGTACTCAGTTTTGCTGGGTAGGTGATTCTAGGTTGTAGTCCTATCTCCTTTGCCCTCTGGAATATCACACTCCATGCCCTCTGGTCCCTTACTGTAAAAGCTGCTAAATCTTGTGTTATCCTGATTGGGTTTCCACAATACTTGAATTGTTTCCTTCTGGCTGCTTGCAATATCTTCTCCTTGACCTGGGAATTATGGAATTTGGCTACAACATTCCTAGGAGTTTTCCTTTGGGGATCTCTTTTGGGAGGTGATCGCTGAATTCTTTCAATTTTGATTTTGCCCTCTGGTTCTAAAATATCAGGGCAGTTTTCCTGGATAATTTCTTGAAAGATGATGTCTAGACTCTTTTTTTGATCATGGCTTTCAGATGGTCCAATAATTTTTAAATTCTCTCTCCTGGATCTATTTTCCAGGTCAGTTGTTTTTCCAATGAGATATTTCACATTCTCTTCTATTTTTTCATTCCTTTGGATTAATGTTACAGTGCCTTGATTTCTCAGATTGTCACTAGCTTCCAATTGCTCCATTCTAATTTTTAAGGAAGTATTTTCTTCACTAAGCTTTTGGACTTCCTTTTCCAATTGGCCAATTTTGCTTTTTAGGGCATTCTTCTCCTCATTGACTTTTTGGACCTCTTTTGCCATGGGTTAGGTTATTTTTTTAAGGTGTTATTTTCTTCAGAATTTTTTGGGGTCTCCTTCAGCATCACTCTCAGTTTTTCCTCTACTTCTCTTACTTGCTTCTCAAAATCCTTTTTGAGCTCTTCCATGGCCTGGGACCAATTCATATTTTTCTTGGAGGCTTTGAATGTAGGAGTTTTGGCTTCGTTGTCTTCTTCTGGTTGTATGTTTTGATTTTCTTTGTCACCAAAGTAAGATAATACAATCTGACTCTTTTTGTGGTGCTTGCTCATGATCTCGACCAATTACTTGAGTTATAAACTCTTTGTTAAGGTAGGAGTTTGTTTCCAGTGTGGAGAATGTACTGTCCCAAGCTTCAGGGATTTTGTGCAACTGTTTTCAGAGATACTTCTAGGAACCTGTAAATTTTCAGTTCTTCCAAGGTGCTATGATGAAGGGCGAGATGTTTCCTCCTGGCCTGTGCTCTGGTCTATGAGCACTCTTTTCTGTCTTGGAACTGTGAGGAGGGTATCCTCTCCACAGCCACTACAAGCTCCACCATGCCAGTGCTCCTCCTCGCCCTAGGACTGCCACCAGAACTGTGACCCAGATCCAAGCATGGGCGAAGCAAGAGAATCCTGCACCAACAAAGAGATCCCTGTAATCCCCCTCTCATTGGTCACTTGATTCTCCCTCAGTCTATGGGCTGGAAGCTCAGGAAGCAGCTGCCACCCCAGGCAATGGGGCTGGGACCCTGTGCTCCTCTCTCACCACTGTAGAAACAGACTTTTCCCACTGACCTTCTAAGTTGTCTTTGGTGTTCATGGGTTGAGAAGTCTGGAAACCACCACAGCTGCCTGCGATTCAGTCCTCTGAGGCCTGCTCCAAGGTTGCTGTGGCCTGCCCACCCACGCCAAACTGAGCTCTCCCTGCCCAGTGCTATACCTTTCTGATCAACCATCCAGGCTGTCTTTGGCTGGAAATTTGTTTCACTCTGTCTTTTTGTGGGTTCTGCTGCTTTAGAATTTGTTCAGAGCCATTTTTTATAGGTATTTGGAGGGATTTGGGGGAGCGCTCAAGCAAGTCACTGCTTTTACTCCTCCATCTTGGCTCTGCCCCCTACCAGGTCTAATTTTCAAGGAGACATTTTCTTCCTTAAGAAAGATCTTGGGGGCAGCTAGGTGGTGCAGTGGATAGAGCACCAGTCCTGAAGTCAGGAGGACCTGAGTTCAAATCTGGCCTCAGACCAACACTTGACACTTACTAACTGTGTGACCCTGGGCATGTCACTTAACCCTAATTGCCTAAAAACTAAAAAAAAAAGATCTGTTTTCAATTGGTTGATTTTCTTTTCATAATCTTATTTTTCTTGTATTATTCTTATTTTTCTTTTTAGTTATTCTTCAATCTCTTTCATTTGATTTTTGAAGTATTTTTTAAATTGTTCAATGAATTCTTTTTTGGGCAGGTGACCATTTGACATTATTCTTTGGGGTAGAAGAGGGTTTCTTTGCTTCAGTATCTTCCTCTGAAGATGAACCCTGATCTTCTCTATTCCCATAGTATCTCTCCATGGTTGTGTTGAGGTTGGAGTTGGGAGAGCTGGTTCAGGTGTGAAAGAATTCACTTAGACCTTCTCTATTGTCATTGGTGATGAGTTCAGGGTGGACCCCAAGAGTGTTGGGGTGTTACCTGAAATGATGAGGAATAGACATGCGAATCTTAATGTCCTAAAAAAATTCATTCGGACAGTCCCCAAGTTAAACAAAGGCATTCATTGGGGTGATGCACCCTAGTGGGCCTGCTCTCTATGAGGCAGATCCCCAATGGACTCTACTCCACGTGGGAGGCAGAGTATGGGCCACAGGCTTTGCTTCCCTAAGGGAGTAGAGTGGCCCCTTTATCCCATAGGACACAAAGGTGGTTAGCCAGATTAAAGGTATGGTTTAAATATAATTTTATGGAATAGGGGGAAGGAGACAAGAGAATGGGAGCAGCAAGGATGGCTCCAAAATGCCTGAGATATCAGGTAGTCTAGAGGTGATAAGAAAGGAGAACAGAAAAAGGAGGGGAAGAGCTGCTCTGGAATTGAAGGTGCTTTGTGAAAGCATACAGATAAGTCCAAGGTGGGGGCTTCAATGCATAGTCTTCCTTGATCACTTTTTTGACTGATCACATCCTACATCCTATCTCCTATCTCAGGTGCTGCTTGCTCCATCTGCCTCAAGCACTTTTTTCTACCTCATCAGTCGGATTCTTTCTCCTTTGCCTGTGTAGTTGTTTTTTTGTTTTGTTTTGTTTTGTTTTGTAATAATTTAGTTTTTCTAATCACCTCTAATCCTGAGGTATGGGGGATGGTGCCTCAGGCCTCTGATCCTCTTCAGTTTTCCCTTCTGACCTTGAACTCAAACCTAGACCTCCAGCTTCCTGTAAGTGCCTATAGCTAGCAGTGCCCTACTCCACTGCTTCTGCACTCAGCGAACATGGGCTAGTTCCTTCTCACTCCCACTGCATCTCCACAGTTGGGTCCGGCGTTCCTTATCAGCAGAGGTTCCCTAGATCTTCCCCAGGTCCAGTGCCCAACTCCACTCACAGTCCTGGGGGTAAAAGTTCCTGTTGCTGGGGCTGAGGCAGCCTCGCAAACTAGCGGACCCCAGGGTTTGCTGCTGCTTGTTTAAGCAACTTGCTGTTTGTTGTTAAAGCAGACCCTAGCCTGGAGGTGTTTACTCTTCACCAGGAGGATATCTCTTCCTGGGATTTTTCTTCAGATCTCTCCAGTTGTCCCAAGAGGACCCCCTGTTCTGCCCCCACTCTTATTTGTTTTCACAGGTATACGTTCGCCCAGAGGTGCTATTTTATCTCTTTTGTAGAGGAAAATATTGAGTGCTTAAAATTTTCTAACCTACTTCGCTATCTTCCCAGACTCCTCTCTTGATTCTGATGGTTCATAGCAGTAATTACAAGCTCAATAGGAACTGAATTTATAGAGGAGGCTAATGTGGGTAATGTATAATTTATGAAGTTTGAAATGGATATGTAGAGAGCAAATTTTCATGAAACACCTAGCAAAACATATAATACATTAGGTCTTCAGTGCATCCTTTGAAAGCCGCAATACTAAGATATGCAAAAAGTGAAAGTTCTTTGTTTATTTCAGTGATTATTTACAGAGATGACTTTGTTTTCTTTCCTGAATCTTGATGACGTTTTAAAATAACTGACCGTTATGGCTTCATACTCAATCCCAATATTCTTAATGATGCTATGGGATAAATATGATTACATCCATTTGTTAAATTTAGTTTATTCATTGGAAGGACAAATATTAAAGCTGAAGCTTAAATACTTTGGCCACATAATGAAAATACAGAACTCATTGGAAAAGTCCCTGATGTTGGGAAAGATTGAAGGGAATGGAAAAGGATGAAATGGGTAATGTTATGAAAGCAATGAACATGAGTTTGGACAAACTTGAGGAGATAGTAGTTCTCCACTAGAAGGGCCTGGTGTGCTATGGTCCATGGGGTCATGAAGAATTAGACACAACTGAATGATTGAACAATGACCATTTGCTCATCTTACTGATTGCTAGTCACTCATATATGTTAGTAAAAGAACATATCCCTTGCATTCCCAAAATTACCATTATGTTAGTACAGGTATTTCAGACCATTGCTGCCACTTTGGAAAGTTTTTGAGATTTTCACACTAGAAGCAGAATGACCAGTGTTTGTACATTTTACCTCACACAAGGAAAGAAGCTTAACTTTAGACACCTGGGCTGAGGCGGAGCAAGGAATGGAAGAAATAAAGATGGGGACAAGAACATTAGTATCATTGTCATCTGAAAAAAAAGGACAGAGTAATAGGAGGTGGGGGTGCATTATAAACAGTATTCTGATTTTGGATGTAATGATCTTAGCAGAAGAAGAACATCAAGTTCCAGGAGAGAGGCACCTTTCCACCCTGGCACCCTTTTTTTCCAGGGTCTTCACAGTTGGAGATTTAGCTATCCCAAACCATACCTGGGGAAAACAAAACAAAACACAATGCCTCCAATGGTAAGTTGTTATCTAGCCTTTGTTTAAAGATCTCTAATGAGGAGAAACCTATTATCTTCTGAGGCAATCAATTCTCCTTTTGGAAAGCTCTAATATATGGATTTTTTTTTCTGATTTCCAACTCAAATTTGTTTCTTAAAGCTTCCAGCCACTGCTTTTAGTTCCCCTCCAGAGAAACAAACAAACCAACCAAACCAAACCAAAACAGAACAAAACAAACAATCAAAAAAAACCTAGGACAAATTGAATTCCTCTTCCACTTGACAACACTTTTTGTTCTTTAGTGTGGGTTGCCTGTGCTATATTAAACTAAAGGCTCACAACCAACATGATTAATAAGACTTCAGGATTGATAGGGATGAGTAGAGTCATACTTGGATGAGAAGATAATAGAATCATAGAGTAGAGCCAGAATGGACTTTAAAGATCATCTAGTCTAACCCCTAGGAGAACCTCATGTCTGATGCTACAAGCAAACTGTTGCCAATCAGTTAGGAACGAGGGATATTTCAGTTATAGAAGATATAGGGTTCTAGAAATTGGGCAAGGCAGTGGTAGCAGGAAGGAATGAAATCGTCAACAAAGCAGAAGCAGCTTGAGACAAAAATAGATTACATCCCCAAATAAGAGATTATTCAAACTACCCCAATGGCTCAAAATTCTAGACAAACCCATGTGCATTTCTACTCTTTGAGGCATAATTGGATTTTATTAATTAATAGACAATTTCCAGAATTATAATATTTAATCCATGAAGTTCTACAGCTGAGTTACATGCACTTACTATTCTAATATAGTATATATTGTGATCATGGGAAAGGGAAAGAAAAAATCTACCCTCAGGTGGCATCTCATATTACCTCATTAATGTGGAATTGCAAATTTCTGCAAATTGATTTTTGCTTAGTTCTCTCTTTTTTTCCCTTCTTTAGGGATATGATGATGGCTATGGAGGTGAATATGATGACCAGAGCTACGAGGCCTATGATAGCAGCTATGCGACCCAAACACAAAGGTAAAATCTGGATTGCATGAATGATGGATCTCAAAATTCAATGTAATATTTTTTAAAGTTCCTTTGTCTGAATGCCAGGCATTTATAACCTTTATGAATCAACTAGTCTTTTTCCTGCATTACATGAGGGGTCAAAGTTGTTAATCTTGCATAGTCAAATTAAGAAATAGCTGAATTTTGTTTTAAACACGAGAACACATCTTAACAAAACTACTGTCCTGAGTGCTGAAAAATAAGCTTTAGTGAAGAATATAAAAATGAAAACAAATATTTTCATAATGGGCAACTTTGATCATAAATTAATGCCTTGGTTATTTTTATGGTCAGGGAGGTATATTTGACATGAACAATTTAGATTTTCAAGAAAAAAGAGTATTTGTTATATTTTCCTATCCTATTAGCTTGTCTGTTTTTCTGTTAATGTTAAGGACAAAGTGGCAAAAGATACATACACTCTATTGCTGACAAAGAAAGAGACTCTTGAGACATCTTAAAGAATGGAACCTGTTTTTTCTTTCCTTATGTGACTTTTAGAAACTCGTGGGTTTATCATTCTTTTGATTCATCCGAACATGTGGTCCCACAATAGTTATTTTGTTGTCGTTTTGTTTCAGTTTGTTTTGCTTAATTAGCAGGTGGGAGATTCATTTAAGTTTTTTGAGAAAATCACCCAGAAATTTCCATGCACAAAATTATAATGGGAGCATAAATATTGTTCTACGTGGCAATAAATATTTTTTGAGAAAAAAATGAAAACTAAATTTAGAGTGTTTCTTCATAGCAAGACATGAAAGAGTAAACAATGAGAATTAGTTGATATAAATAGATAATAGGACTTTCAGTATTTCTAGCATTAGTTATTCATAAACTAATTTTATTGGCACTTTAATAGACTAGGCTGGATTAAAGCCAAGGAGATAAGAATAATCTTATCACATCTGATAAGGTGGTCAGAAATGTGATTCACATAGAACCTCATGCTTCATAAGGTTGTCTGAAGGATGGTGAAAAGGGCATGGCCTTTATAGAAAAATATATTTTTCCATAACTGAGGGAGAGAATAATGATTGGACCTGTGATTTCATTGTATAGGGAACTTCCAGATTACCAGAAGTCCAATCAACATAGGATGGGACCTTCTCTGTAATTTAAAGCCTTAGAGAGTTGCCTGGCAGCAAAAGATTAAAATACTTGCTGAGGGCCATACCACCAGTTATCAGAGGCAAGCCTTGAATTCAAATCTTCCTGATTCCCTGGCTGGCTTTCTATTCATTACATAATGCTATGTCTTATCCAGTGAAGTAGTATCTGGGGACTAACAGAGGAAAATGTCAGAAGTAGAAATGAGAAGTAATAGCCAGTTTTATGTGAGCAGAATGGTGTCTGAAACTAGTGACAAGTGTAAAAGATAAGTTAGACAAAAATACATCAGTAGTTTTAAATTGGAGTGTAATGACTAACAATTTCAAATAAAATGGACAACTCGAAGAAGTTTTCATACAATAGAAATAATACGATCAAAGTTTCTTTGGTTGTGAGTAAAATTTTATTCTTTCTAATTATACAATTTAAACAGAGTCAACATTATTAACCTACAGGGGAGCCATGAGATAACCCCTAAGATGTGGAAGGTATAATTTTATATCTATATATATATATGTATATATGTATGTATGTGTGTATGTATATGTGCATGTGTACATTTATGTATGCATGTGTTTTTATATAGAGAACTTAAAGAAATCATGCTAAAACAATGAAAATGCTCTACAAATAAAGGAAAATGTTTAAGCAGTGTAGAAGAATATGCAAACCAGTTACAATGCTATTATACCTTTGGAGTGAGGTCCTGAAGGTGGTAAAATTGAGTTTTCTCTTTCCCCAGTGTGTTGTCAGATGAGAGGCCTAATGAGCAAATGAGCATAGTAAAATGGGCAAAGGTAGCCTGAGCAGAAAGGAATGAAGGAAAACAAGGGACCTGGATAATTCATTCTTGATAATTGCTAGTTGGCTATAGAAGCATAGAGTAAGAGAATAAACAGAAGGTATGATGAAAAATAAGTAAATTCCTTAGAGAAGAATATAGAAATGAAAAGTTTTCATATTTTCATAATGGGCAATTTAGATTGTAAGAGTTCATTTCTAGTCATGTACTCTTCTTCTTTAGCCATTCATTCATTCATTCATTCAATGGGTGCTTACTGTGTGTCAGGAAATTTTGGGATTCAGAAGAAATAGAAAACATGGATGACTTGGCCCTCATGCTTAAAGATCGATACAGCTATTATACTACTTGGGAAAATATTTCCCCCTAGATATTTACCTGTGGAAGGATAATGAAGGCCAGGAGAAGAGTCAAGAAAGTAGATGGAATAGTACTTGATTACAAAAGTTAATAGGATCTGCAACTATTATTTGCAAGAGCTGTGTGAGGCAGAACGTTTTCCCCATGCCAAAAATACAGAAAGCAAAACTACACCTATCATGAGCTAGGAATCTGGTGCTTCTTAAACTGTAGGTCGTGATCTTCATGAAAAATTTGGCAATAGTAAAAGGTTTCTGAAAGTGCAATCACCAAAAATTAATACAAAATCAAATGAATAATAAATCTGAGGTGTTTCTGGCAGGAGTTGCCTGTGTTGTATCATGTAACTTCACTGAACCCTTGGTTTTGAATGCAGCATGTGCACTTTGCATGTGCCCTGAGGCCCCGCAATTCCAAGGACCACTACCAAAACATGAAAAGGGGTCGAGGGTGGAAAAAGTTTAAGGAAGCCCTGAGCTAGGTGATGCAATGGATAGAGTGCCAGGCCTGCAGTCAGAAAGACTCCATGAGTACAAATCTGGCCTCAGATACTTACTAGTTGTGTGACCTTGTGTAAGTCATTTAAAGGTATGCCTCAGTTCCTTATCTGTAGAATGAGCTGGAGAAGGGAACTGCAAACCCTCTATATCTTTGCCAAAAAAAAAAAAATATGAAATAAGGTAACAAAGGGTCAGACATGATTGAAACAACTCAACAAAAACAACAGCATGAGCAAAGGTGTTTTTTTTCCCCTCCAACTTTTGTAGAATAGATTTTTCTCTTGAGATTTCTGAAGTATGCTACATCTAAAGCCACAGATACAAGCTGTCCATTATACATCTTTAACTAATGGTATATTTATAATTTAGGAGAACAGAAAGAAACAAGATAATTTATCTTTAGAGAGAGTTACTTTTCAATCTAATGCTCCAGTCAGGTGAAGATAAATTTGTTGAGCTTGTAAAGTAGGATCTTGCAGGTGCCCAAATTGAATAATTAGCCCATCCCCAAATAGTGATTCTAAGGGAGGTTCATGAGGTAACAGCCCTACAAAAGGTTCACCTGAAGTTCAGAAAGTATAACAACTTTAATTAATTCCCAATTGCCTTGTAAGATATCATTAGCTCTAAAAATTTTCAAATATATGAAAAAAGGGCCTCCGTTAAAAGACTACTCAAGAGGCAGCTCAAATGAATGACATTTTAATGAAACCTAAATTTGACAACGGATGTAAGAGACTCTGATGTTCATCTTTTTTGTCTTCTGTGTCATATATGGCCTGGGGGAAGACAAGAAAAGGGAGCTTATTATAAAAGCTTTCTTTTGCAGGTTTAGGATTATTGTTTTCTTGGAAGCTCATTTTCTTGAGGCCATTGACTAAAGCTAGGCTTCCATTTTGTTCTGACACAAGGAGCTGTCTTCAATAAAGCCAAGTATTTAAAATCCTTGTTTTGACAGAAATAGCCCTGAATTTGGAGTTACAGGAACTGGGTTCGAATTCCACTTAATGCTGTCACTTTCTACCCTTATGACCTTGTACAAGTTCCTTTACCTCTCTAGGCCTTCTCTGTAAAATTAGATCAGATTGGATGACCTCTAGGGGGCCGCCTAACTCTAAATCAATGATCTTATGTTGTGGTGCTGAATTCCCTCCAAAGGAAATAATTTGCCAAGTAGAAATCACTCTTCTTTCATCTCAGAATGAAGGGAGATTTGATCTGAGCCAAAAAAACCACATAATCATACACTATTTTTAATTTGTGAATAAAAAATATTTTTTAAAATGTGATCCTTCTATTTTAGGCTACCATTCCACACACACACACACACACACACACACACACACACACACAAGAACCTTTACTGTGGAGTCTCAAGTGTGAGGCATTGCAGTAACCATATAATATAATAAACATATTACATTAAGTATACAATAGCTTGTCCTATTCATTCAAGTGGCACTACTCCCTGCAAACTAACTCACCCTCATTTTGTAATACAATTCTGTTATGTCTCAAGATTATATTCAAGCATGAGATTGAATTTCCAATAGGTTATTGAATTTGGGATATTCTTCTTCAGTTATCCTACAACTTACTAGTATTTTTATGCCATCTACACACTCTTGCATGCAATAAACACTAACAACGAGGATGCTTGGATTTATTTAAACAGAAAAGAACTATAATTCTTAGCAGTATTTTTCCTTTGTTTTGCATGATTATTTGAAAAACTTAAAATGCAATATAAATACTATAAACATTCATAGACATACAGAATATAAGACCTGACAGTGACTTTAAATAATAACATCACTAAGCATCCTCATAGTTGATATTTATATTGCATTTTAAATTTTACAAAGTTTTTTACACACATTAACCCTTCCAAGAAATGAGGATACTGAAATCCTAAGATGGGGTGGGGAACCTTCAGCCTTGAGGCCAGATGTAGCCTCGAGGCTGAAGGTTCTCCACTCCCGCTGAGAGATTATTTGCCCACAGTCACATAACTACTAAATAGAAAAGTCAGAGTTTAATCTGGACTTCTTCTGACTCTGAATCAGCACTCTAGATCATTTAGTTTAAACCTTAATTTTATAGACTACAAAACTGAAATCCCATGCTTTGTTCAATGTCTTCTTGATTCTAATGCCTTTATTATTAATTAATCTATAGACTATAAGCCCCTATATTGATTCTAACCCTGACTTTGACATTAACTCATTTCATGAAACTAGATAAATTCCTTAACCTTTTGGGGTCTCAGTATTTTCATCTTTAAAACTAAGGTTTAATCTAAATGATCTAGAGTGCCAGATTCAGAGTCAGAAGAGATCCAGGTTTGAACTCTGCCTTTTCCATTTGGTAGCTGTGTGATTATGGGCAAATAATTTCTTTGGACCTCAATATCCTCATGTCTAAAATAGAACAATAATATCCAAAGGAACAGGGACTATTTTATTTTTGTGTTTTAATCCTCAGTGCCTCACACATGGTGGATACTTAATAAATCCTCAATTATGGATATGTTGGCTGTATTTGTTCAAAATTTTATGATTGTATGGTTCGCTCTGGTGGAACTTCAAGTACTGCCCCATGTAGTCTGCTTGTGCTTGGAATCTGTGCATATTTCAATTAATTTTAAAATTATGAAACTGTAATGATAGGATTCTGGAGGCAAATATACATATATGTGTGTTGTGTGTGTGTATGTGTATATATATATATATATATATATATATATATATATATATATATATATTCCTTTAAAGGCACTTAAATCATTAAAGATAGCCTAGGGAAATTTTTAGACTTGGTAACCTGATCCACAGCAGTCATGCCTACTATAAAATATGTGCTAGTCATCCTTACTTCTACACAAGCAGATAGCTGGAGCCATCCATCAAACTGCAAACAGAAACTTATTGGTGTCTTCAGAGGAAGTACAAACTTGGCTGTTGAAGGGAGCAAGAATAATGCAAATGAACTTTTCCTTCTCTTCCACCTCTTCCAGTCAGTTGCCAGATCCTGTTGGTTTTTAACCCAAAAGATGTTTGCACATCTGTATGTTCCTTTCCATTCCCACTCATATGAGAAGCACTGAGGCAGAATGCACTGTGGCATTGGATTTGGAACTTAAAAGATTTTGGTTAAAATCATATTTTTAGATACTTAATGACTACATTATTCTGAGCAATTCATTTTACTTCTCTAAGCCTCAGCTTTTCTCATGGATAAAATGAAGAGGAAAGTGGAGTTTGGATTATTGACCTCTAAAGTTTTACCCAAATCTAAATTTATAATCCTATGACTGCCCTAGGCTAGGCAGGGCATCTCAATCAATCAATAAATAAACATTTATTAAATATTTACTAGGTGGAGATATAAAAAGAGTCAAAAGACAGTCCCTGCTTTCAAGGAGCTTACAATGTAATGGGGGAAGGAACATGCAAACAAATGCATCTGTATAATATGAAGCAAGCTATATACATATCAGATAAATAAGAACTAATCAACAACATGTAGGCACTGGAATTAAGAGGAGTTGAAAAAGGCTTCCTGTTAAAAAATGGAATTTTAGTAGACTTAAAGGAAACCAGGTGGAGATGAGAAGGGAGATCATTCCAGGAATGGGAGACACCTCTTGCAAGTGGGGGTCTGACAATATTTGTTTATTTATTTACTTACTTACTTACTCATGTACTTATTTATTTTATTTATTTGTTCATTTATTTATTTATTTAATATTTTATTCATTAATTTAATTATTTATTTGTTTGTTTGTTTGTTTTTGCTAGGCAATGGGGTTTAGTGACTTGCCCAGGGTCACACAGTGAGTGTGTCAAGTGTGTGAGGCTGAATTTGAACTCAGGTCCTCCTGACTCCAAGGCCCATACTCTATCCACTGTGCCACCTAGCTGCCCCCATGACAACATTTTTTAACTAGTTTCCCTGTTCCAAATGATTACAGGGAGCCCATGCTTTGTTCAAACTCTTTACCCAGATGCTCCACTACAACTGTTAAGGCCTCTACTCCTCTCAAGAAGGGATGTGGAGATATAACTGACCCTTAAACCTATCAACTTCTTCATTTCACCAGTGGACAATAGGGTGTTTAATTATCTATAATATAGTAAGATTGTAGATTTAAAGGTCAAAAGTACCTTAAATGCCATAATCTTCTCATTGTATGAATGAAGTACAAGGAAGCTTAAAGGAAGCTGTTTACCACTGTAAACAGTTACAACAACAGTTACAGTAGTGAAAAGCAGAACTGACTGGGATTCAAACCAAGGCTCTCTACCTCCAAATCCACAACACTTTCCCCTGGACCAAAACAGAAACACATTTGTAATTTGGGGATCTTTTCAGTACTGTGGGGTAGTGAGGAAAGAGGAAGGAAGGGAGAAAAAAAGAAAAGGAAGGAAGAGATTTTTATTTTTTTTTAATTTGTGAAATAAAACAATCAATTCCATAACATAGTATAATAAAAAGGATGATTGCACATGGAACTGCAAATCTATTATGTACAACTTGCTATTCCTTTTAAATATAGAATAAAGTTATCCTGTAAATTTCTATTTTTTCCTTTTTATTTCTTTTCTCCCCTTCCACCTTAGAGATGGCTACCATTAGACACAAATACATGTGTGTGTGTATAAATTATTCTATACATATTTCTATTTATTATTTCTTTCTCTGCATGCAGATAGCGTCTTTCTTTATATGTCCTTTATAAGTTAATTCAGGTATTTATAATAGTTAAAATTACTTATTTGCTCGAAGTCATTCTTAAAACAATATTGCTGTTACTGTATACAATGTTCTCTTGGTTCTGCTTTTTTTTAAGATCGTTGAGCTCATCATTTTTTTATAGCACAGTAGTATTTCATCACAATCATATACAAGTTGTGACTTGTTCAACCATTCCCCAATTGATGGGCATTCCTGCAATTTCCAATTCTTTGGCAACACAAGGAGAGCTGCTATAAACATTTTAGAACTTATAGGTTTTTTTTCCTTTTTCTCTAATCGTAAAAATGGAAGAGAAAAATTTAATGAGGACTAGTAAACACATTGACTTCTGGGGTAATTTTTATCAGTAAAAATATGCAAATCCATTAAAATAACTACTACAAATTGTCCATATAATTCTGAACAGTTACCCTAAAGACAAAGACAATGAAGCATTCCTGCAAAGAAAATGGAAGTGCCTTACCAATTGATACTTGTCCTAGGCCCATTCAGGGTTCTCACATAGCCATCTCCGAGGAGTCAAGGAGAGAATGGCAGAGTGATATCTAATAAGTATGGCAACTAATGTGTATATATAGCACTTACTATGTGCCTGCATTATGCTAAACCCTTGACAATTATTATCTCATTTGATTATAACAACAAACCAGGAAGGGAGGTGCTATTGTTATCCGCATTTGACAGATAAGGAGGCAAACAGTTGTTAAGTGGCTTGCCCGGTCACACAGCTACTAAGTGTCTGAGGCTGAATTGAACTCAGGGCTTCCTAACAAAAACCTGACATTCTATCCACTAACCACTTAGCTGCCCCATTTCAAGTTTGAAAGTTAGGGGATAATCTGTTCTCTGACTCTCTGCATATCAGAAGGTATATACACCAAGACAATCATCAGATGACCTGTGTCACTCTGAACCCTTCTCACTTATTCTCATCTATTCCAGTCATAAATCTTTCCTGTTAGAGTCTACTTCTTAGCAGGAGAGGCAGTATACTGTAGTGGACAGAAGACTGGCCTTAGAGGCAGGAAGACCTGGGTTAAGAATCATACCTTAACATTTTCCCAGTCTCGTACTATACCATAAAACAGGAATTATCAAATCTATTACATGAAAACAGAAAAGTTGGTCAGTGGAATAATTCAGATTAGTGAGACTGATGGAGACTCAGTGTAGTCTCATCTTCAATGCACCAAAGAACACATAGTAGTTGAGAAAAGGATCCTTTATTGAACAGCAACAAAAACAACCACAAACTGATAAGAAAACTGAAATGCCGTGACACAGAAAATAATTTGAGATCAACAACTTAAAGGATTTGCTATCATAAATTCCAAAAAATAAAGAGATGAATTTTAAAGGTAACACAATTAAAATTTGCTAGATAACATAAAGTTGCATATCATTTTCAAAACATATTTAATTAATTTTTTTTTGTTTTTATATTACCTAAATTTCCTCTGTATCCTTATCCCTTGACACTTACCAGAGAGCTATCCCTTATAACATCTTGAATGAAACCTTTTTTCATGTAAGAAGAGAAGAGGGAAAAATACCAAAATTGATCCCTATATGGGAAAAATCTGAGAGTATATGCAATATGACACATCTATAGTTTTCTTCTTACCTCCCCAAAGAAGTTGGGGTGGGGAAGGTGACTTTTCACATCTTGTCTTTGAGGCAGTTTGTTCTTTGTACTTTTACAACATTCATTTTTGATTGTTGTATACTTGTTGATCTTTTCATTTTCATTCTTGTAGTTACTGTACCTATTGTTTTTTTCTTGGCTCTACTTTTCACTTTGTATCAGTTCATGTAAATCTTTCCATGATTTTCTGTTTTCAATCATATCCATTTCTTAAAACGCAGTAATATTCCATTATGTTTGTGTACCACAATTTCTTTTTATCATTCTTCAATTGATGGATATTTATTGTGTTTCTGATTTTTTTGCTATTACAAAAAGAACTGCTACCAACGTGATACTATGTATGGAGTCTTCCTTTTTCATTAATATTGGAATCTCTGGTTCAGCGAGTAAGGACATTTTAGTCCTTTTATTTTCATAATTCACTTGTATATCTTTCTGCTATATAAAGGTGAAGAGTTTGTAACCAGTCACAACTCAGAGACTGTAAAGAAAAACTACTTTGATTATCAAAAAATAAAAAAGTTATGCACAGTAGAATCAGGAGATAATAAAAAAAAGAAAACTGTAGACTAGAAACATTTTCTACAAAATATCTAAAAAATAGCTTAACATTTAAAAAGTATGGATAATTGACATGAATCTTTAAGATAAAGAACCACTCCCCGGTAGATAAATAATCAAAAGATATAAAAAGATTTCTCAAAAAATAAATAGAAGTTAACATCTGTTTTTAAAAAGTTCTCAAAATCGCAAATGATTAGAGAAGTTTTTATTAAAGCAACTTTAGTAAATCACCTTATTTATCAAATTACAAAGGATAATAAAAGATGCAAAATTGTATATTTGTATGAAGTCTGCAAAAGATATCAAACAATACCAATTTGCTACAAGCAAATTTGTACAAAATTGTGAACTAGTCTCACATTTGGGGGGAAAAAAATCTTGGAATTATACCAGAAAAGAGATAAAGTTGTTCATATGCTTTAACTACATGATCTCACTATTGGATCTACCTCTATGGAGATTATGGAAAGCATAAGAAAAAGTACCTACACTAAAAATATCTGAAGGCTTATTTTTGAAAACAATGGCTACAAACCATAGACTCAGTGATTGGAGAATGACTAAAAATATGATATACATGAAGATAATGAGTCTGTTGCTTTATTTTGTATAATAAGAAATGACAAATATGAAGAATTAAAATATAGCAAGATCTGCATGGAGTGTTGCACAATAACTAAATAAATGAAGGCAACTTTAAATAGCAAACTAATTTAGATCAAAGAGTAGAGACAGTTTTGGAATCAATTTATAGAGCATCAATCCACCATCCTTGCTTTTAATAAACAGAAGATTGCCAAAGTAGACGGTTGATTATATTGGCAGTTGCAATTACCCTTTTGTTCACTATTTTGAAGATTGTATATTTGAGGGAATTCAACCTAAGTACATGGGTGTTTCGTATTTCATACTGAAACAAAATATCAACATAATATATATTGTCAGTCAATGGTGTGTTCAGAGAGGATTAGCAGTTTTGGTGTGAGGGTTTGCTGGGATACCTTTGGTGTCTACCTATCACCCCACTCTTGCCTGTGGTTCCAAGAAGCCATAGCATGTGCAGTGGCCACACCCCACTAAAATCATCATGGCAGATGGGTTTAAACCAGGTTGAGGTTAACTGACAGGCCTCAAATGCATCGGTGAATTAGGGTAATGTCTATGCCAAGAATGTAAAGACTTTCCCTAGAGGAATGGCAGATGAGAACAATTTGTTCCAATAGCTATGAATCCAGCTGAAATGGAGCACTTAAAACTTAGACAGTGAAGATACCAAGGTCATCCACTGTACCCTGGGCCATATCCAGTCATCTTGACATTTGCCCTGCCATTGGACTTCAGTGATCTGGAAGAGACAGTAAGGCTGATGACTTTGTACAATTCTGACTCACTTAAATCCAATTCACATTCAAGTCAAGACAACACCTATCATCTACTATTTTACCCTATGATGTCATTGGTCTTCAAGGAAAACAAAAGACAAACAACAACAACAAAGTCAGTAAGTCAATACGTATTTCTAAGTACCTAATATGTGTCATGCACTGTACTAAGTTCTGGGAATATAAAGGTAAAACAAGAAAGTCCATGCTCTTAAGGAGCTCAAAATTTAATGTAGAAGACAACATGCATTTAATTATGTACAAATAATTTACATGCAGGATAAACTGGAAATAATCAACAAAGTGGGTGCCCTACAATTAAGAGAGATAAAGAAATACTTCTTATAGATAATGAGATTTTAACTAAAATTGAAAGAAGCCTGGGAAGCCATATGGCTAAGTTAATGAGAAAAAGCATTTCAGGCACGGAGGACAGCCAATAAAAATGCTCAGAGTTAGGAGATAGGTTGTCTTGTTTGAGGAACATCAAGGAGGCCATCAAAGATAATTTTGAAGAAAATAATTTAATAAAATAATTTTAAGGAAAAAAATACATGCCATAGTTGGCCTGTTCCTCTTTTCTGATCTCCTTGTTGTGCAAGTAGATTAAAAGCATGCTTTCTTTTACCTTTGGTATTCATTTCATCCCTCAGTTCATTAAGAGAACTACATTGTCCATTACATTCTTTCCTATCTATCCTTGGCTATGCACCTCTTTTTCAATTTTTGTATACATTCATATATATCCATAAAACTTGTATTCGTCAGAGTTATTTCTGTGAACACACTTTAAAAAAAAAACACCCTTCTTCTCCACCAGGGTTATTTATGATCATATTCTCAGAATTTCCTTTTTTTTTTTTTTTTACAATTTCTCATCCTTCCTTCATCGTAAAGTTCAAAGCCATGATCTATGGCTATCTCTTCTATTTGTTTTCTGAACATTTTTCAATCTGTTTTCCTTAAGTCTGGGGCGTAAGTCTCATTAACCAGAATTCCCTTCTTTCACTGTACTCACTTTAGAGTGACATGGTAACTTTCTTCCAAGGTTCCTGTCATTTCCACATCACCAACAGGTCCTTCTTGTTGATCAGAAGAAATTCCAACTATAGAAATTTGCTTCATTGTTTTCTCTTCTTTCTGAGGAATGAAACCATTAGCAAATCAAGAATTTACCAGATACTCTACTATTAGAATGTCTTCCAGTACATTTCTCAATAATAGGAATGACCTAAAACTACTTGATTCATTGCAATTGTACACTAGAGGTTGGGGCTTTGAATGTCTAGATCACATTTGGTCACAAAAATGAAAAAGAAGCATCAATATAAGCATCTAGGTGAGATCTAGTTGGGTCTTTACAAAGTGCAAGTCAGAGTCAGATGGTTTTCACTGGGTTTGGACTCAGAAAACTTTTGTTTGAATCTTAGGTCTACTATTTCCTGTGTGTGATTTTGTACACATACTTGGGCTCTCTGGGCCTAGTTTCTTCATCTGAAATATGAGGACTTGGACAAGATTATTTCTAAATTTCTTCCTAACTCTAAATCCCATGAATTCATTTCTGCCATCCGTGATGTGACTTTCATGGCTTTTCTTGAATGTAACTATTGCCAATCTCTGTAGGTATTCAATTCAATAAAAATTCATTAAATTCTATTATCTAGTCATTTTTCTGTTGAGACTAATACTTTGTAACCCCATTTGTGGTTTTCTTAGCAAAGATACTAGAATGATTTGCCATTTCCTTCTCCAGCTCATTTTACAGATGAGGAAACTGAGGCAGAGAGTTAAGTGACTTGCCCAGGGTCACACAGCTAGGAAGTGTCTGAGATTCCATTTGAACTCGGGAAGATGAGTCTTCCTAACTCCACGCCCAGTTTTCTATCCACTTCACCACCTGCCCCATTTATTTTTAAAATATTGTTATTTGTTAAATACTTTCTACATATACAGCCCTGGGTTAAGTGCTAAAGATATAAAGACCAAAATAGACAAAGACAAAAAGCATTCCTTCCCTCAAGGAATTCACTTTTGGGGGGGG
>NW_020949613.1:7744259-7762465 GCF_900497805.2 Vombatus ursinus | reverse complement strand
TTTTTTTTTTGTGGGGGAGGGGTAATTTAAGAAAAAATTGAGCAGATCTCTTTTGAGAGCTAATCTGAGGTCTAGGAAAATGGGTTTAAGACTTGCCTGTTGAGGCAGCTAGGTGGCGTAGTGGATAGAACACTGGCCCTGGAGTCAGGAGGACCTGAGTTCAAATGTGACCTCAGACATATAGCACTTGTTAGCTGTGTGACACTAGGCAAGTCACTTAACCCCAATTGCTCACCAAAAAAATAAAAAGACTTGCCTGTCATACATACCATGTCACCTAACTTTTTAGTGTTCAAGGTTCCTCTCTAAAACAGAAGTTCTTAACCCTTTTAACCCTTAACCTTCTTAACCCTTAACCCATAGACTTCTTTGGCAGTCTGGTGAAGCTTATGGACCCCTTCTTAGAAAGTTTATTTACAATTATTGTTGAAGAAAACGTGAAGTTTCACCTTGGGTCAGCATTAAGATGTTTTGGTTTTTTTGTTTTTTTTCTCCCATCCATGTTCACAGACCTGATGATATCTATTGACAGATCTATTGAAGAGGTCTATTGACCCCGAATTGTGAATTCTTTCTCTAGAACTATAATTTGCAGAGGAGGTGTTAATGTGCACAGTAGGAGTTTCCTCATTTGGGAGTTTCTTATGTCAAAGCAATCACAGGTCTAATAAATGTGTGTATACAAATGTATGTGTGTATGTATGTATATATGTTATAGGCATATATACATACATATATATACACATATACATATATTATATATACATAGATATATGTATTTAAGAAAACAATAATAATTCACATTTATCCACAAATCATTGATACACTAATTACAAAGTATTCTTATCCACGTACTGTAATAATAACTTCATGTAGTGCTTCAAAGTTTACACTGTACTATTTTTCAGGCATATTATTTTGTGTAAAGTCATATAAATATGATTATGTCCCATTTTTTTTAGATCTATAATTTCATTGCTATATAGAACTTCCAGTGAGGGAACTTGCTTTACCAATGCAAACCTGGAATTGTTTCACAACTTAAAGCCTTATTTATTTGCCTAAAACATTGAAAGATTAAGCAACTTGCCCAAGGTCACATAGATATTATGTGCCAGGGGATTCAAGTGAACTAAGATCCTCTTGATTCTGAAATTACTTTTCTAACCACTGTGGAATGGATTTCTTTTTTATGCATGAGTAAATAAGAGCTCAGCTCTGTGACTTGTTCGTAGCCATGTCAAAATCAAATCCAAGTTTTCTGACTTCAGGTTCAGGATTCCTTTCATTATACCTTATAGTTGCTACAAACTGTTTTTACAATTAAGACTTTTTCTCTAGTTCAGAATGAAATCAGTGAGACATGACACAGAATGTGCACCCTTAATAAATCACCCCATTTATTTCATTGGTACTACCTTTTATCAGCTCACCATGCTAAAAACATTGAAGTAATCTTTTACTAATTGATTTTTCCTTCAAAATATTTCTCATCTATTCATAGCTTATCACCATCATCTTAATACAAATCCTCATCACCTCTGATTGAATTTATGCAACTCATGTAACTCCAGTGAGAAGCACAAAGGGTAAAACACTGAGGAAATAGCAACAAAAACAATACATTAAATATCTATTACCTTAAAAATAGGTAAATCTTATACGGGTAAAGTTTTATAGGAAAATTTTGCAGTATCTTTCCCCAACATGATGCTAGACTTATCTTTCTAAGAGATGCGACTGGTGCCACAGCAGAGGTAACTGGTGGTAGAGTTTATAGCTCTGGAATCAGGAATACCTGAGCTCAAATCCAATCTTGGACACTTACTAGCCTTGTGACCCTAGGTAAGTCATTTAACCTTTGTTTGCCTCAGTTTCCTTAACTGTCAAAAATAATAGCACACACTTCAGGGTTGTTATGAGGTTTAAGTGAAATATTATTTATGAAAAGTACTTAGCACAGTGCCTAACACATAGTAAATGTTATATAAACATGTATTTCATTTCCATTCTCTCCACTTAAAAAAAGACATACTGAATAGAAAGCTAAGTCTCAGAATCAGGAAGACCTGTATTCAAACAAGAAAGATGAGAAGACTACTGTGGTATGTTGGAGAAAGTCTGCAGTAGAGCTAGAAGAATAAACATTGTGCTAACACATTTTTACTTCTAAGATCATACTGTTTTGCCTACCTATACTACCCTTTTCCTCTTTTCCCACTTATCTAAATCCTGTTTACTCACCTAGACCTATATTAGGCTCCATCTACCAAAAGAAATTTGCCCTAAGCACTTCAATCCTGGATAATTTCACTGTTCTCAGAACTCAAAACATTTATCATCTATAGATTTCATTTATCATTTACTGATCCATGGAACCCTTTGTATTTTTATTTAACTCTTCTGCTGTTACTTAATTTTTCAAGCCTAGCCTTGTGTTAACAAACTAGATTCAGGCATCAACAAAGCCTATGCAGATAGTATATATATCGAATGCATTTTAGTTCAATAAATGAATTCATCATTGTGTTACTATGTGTCAAAAGTCAATCACTGGTATTATATTTATCATAAAGCAAGTCAATGCTTTCTATCATTAAAAATTCACTGAGGAAATAAAACTATCTATTATGCACTTATCATTAGTCGATATTCAAAATATATGAACAAAATTATTTCCTACTATAATTATTGTAGAAGAAAATACTTAAATATAACCTCTAGCTTTATCATTTCCTTGTTTTCTGTGTTAGATAAAGGCCAAAATAAATGACACCATTAAAAAGTCAAAATGACCATTTGCATTAGAATTTGGGGGTCTTTAGCCCCATTTTTAACATGGAATTTGGTCCAAGTCTTCTGGTTTCTAAATGTCTTTATACCATGCAAAACTGTGAAAGGTTTTTGTAGTTTGTTTTATGTCTCATTGGGGATCTAGCATAGGGAAGCAGAATATCTAACATGAAGTTAGGAGAATGAATACTGCTGCCAGCTATTTGTGTGATCTTGGTTCAATCACTGAATTGACTTGATTTTTTCACCTATAAAATGAAAGACTTGGGTTAAATGATCTGAAAGATCCCTTCTCACTCCATGATTCAATCATTATATAAATAAAATAAGTAGTTACTTTAATTTATTCAATCATCTTCTTGCACCCCCCATGAATTCCATAAAATTGATTTGTATCTATAGTCTATATTTTAACACTGCCATTTGTAATACTGCCAATCTTCACTTAAATGTAATGATGATTTAGTATATAGCAGTAAAATACTTTGCTAAATTGATTAGTCACTTTGAATTTTGTGAAGGTATGCTATGTAATTTCTCTGAACACCAAGTGGTAGATTGTGTGTGAATCATATATAAATGTAAGCACCATTATAATGCTAAAGTGAGACTCACTGGGAATTAGTTTTTTTTTTTAAAGAACTTGATTGGGGTGAACATAAAATTTTAGACTTCCTAGACTACTAATTTCATCCTAATTCATCTCTTCTGAATTTATTCCTACTTAGTTATGCATCACGGTGATAACTTAAGAAGGTAAATGCCAAGTGAAAATGTCCAACTGAGGAAATGAACTTTATAATCAACTCTGATTTTATTTTCTAATGTTTCCAGTCTGGTCTCAGCATGATCCAAGTTGAATAGCTCTCTCATCGATTATATATTACCCCAGAGCCTTGTTTCCATTGTGTCTTTTGGAGCTAATATTTCAGACATTATATTAATACCTTCAAAATATCTTGTAACTTTTCTTTTTGTATTAACAGGTTGACATAGTTTAATGAGTCGCTCAACTTTTAACATAGTAGGTCCTGATTTTAGGTAGATGACAGCGTTCAAGAAAATTAAATATAATGAAAAGAGCACAGCATGTTGAGTTACAGGATTCATGTTCAAATACCATTTCTGTACTTGCCACCTATGTTAAATGACCTTGATGGAATCATTTAAGCTCTGTGGATCCCAGTTTCCTTATCTGTAAAATGAGGGCTTTAGACTAAGTGACTTGTGTGATCTCTTAAGTATACTCTGTATACAACTTTTTACATCATAATGAAATATTGATCATCAATAATTATGCATTTGAGATTCACCAAGGGGTTGTGAATAGACACTAGATTAAATCTAAGTGATAGACTTTTAAGCAGTGATTTATTTATCAACTGCTACAGATGAGTAGCTTACAACACAGAAAGTTCTGGAGGAAGTCAGGCTTGAATCCATTGTTCTTTAATGTCAACTGACACTTTTCAGTTTTTTTCTGTATTTTCTTTGTTCTATTAATGAACATAAGCTACATCACTCATATATAAGTCTTTGTATCTCACATCTAATGATGTTCTGGATATCACCAATACCTATATGAAAATTAGAAAAAGATCCTGGGGTAGTGGATAGGGACCTGTCCTCAAAACCAAGAAATTGGGATTCAGATATCTTCTCTTACTTGTCCATACTAGCTATGTGACCCTGGACAAGTCATTTAACCCCTAAGTACTCTAGGTAATTCTTTAAGTCACTAAGTTGCAAAAAAGGTGATGACCAGCATTAGTGGAGAGTTTATTCACCCAGGAGTTCTCTATGTCAATGAAACCACGGGTCTAATCCTTATCCCTATATGAAAGTTTTTCTTTGGTATGTTGAAGCCATCCATTACGATTTATGTATACTTGCACTTTTTATGAATATCTGGCTCTACTTAATCCTATCCTGACTCTTTTATCAGCTAACGTTTAAATTGTAAGCTAATACAAACTTGAAACTTCTCTTGAAAATGTGAATTTGGAGTTAGAAGAACTGACTTCAAATCCTATTTCTGCTAGTTTATAGCTCCTACTCTATGACCTTGAGCAGCTAGGTGGCACAGTGGATAGAACACTGGGCTAGGAACCAGGAAGACTCATCTTCCTGAGTTCAAATCTGGCCTGAAACACATTATAATTGTGACCCTGGGTAAGCCACTTAACCCTGTTTGCCTCAGTTCCTCATCTGTAAAATGAATTGGAGAAAGAAATGGAAAATCGCTCCTGTATCTTTCCCAAGAAAACCCCAAATGGGGTCTCAAAGAGTTGGAAATGACTGAATAACCATGTCACTAACTATGACCTTACATAATTCACTTCTGTTTCTGTACTTTAATTTTCTTATCTGCACAATGAGGAAGTAGATTAGATTATTTCTAAAGCTTCTTCTGGCTCTAATGCCTACACATCTATTCTTTTTGCTGCTGGTTTGTATTTGTTTATGGCATTTATCCCTGTGTACATGGCCAAATGAGGTTAACTTATATGGCATGCTTTAGGAAAACAGAAGGAGACTCATTTACAGCTAGACTGCTAATTGTATAGAAAGAGAAGGGAAGTTACTGCCAACTCCAACATCTTCTTCTTGCTCCCATAAAAAAAAAATCATAAAACAGAACTGCTCATACCTAAATCACATTGCCTGAGTCATATGCATGCCAAATCTAGGGCATCTTATCAATTGATTGATATAATAACTCTCTCAATGTATTACTTCAAGGTGTTGAATCTAAGTGGAGTTAGATTCTGCATATGAGTTGCAGAAGGAAAAAGACCTAGTTTAGATCTTTACATTTTAGTCATTGGACCTTCATAAAAATATGATCACTCACTGACCCCAATTACTAAGGTCCTTCCTCTCTTACAATTTTATATTCAGCTACCTGGTATTTATTCTCTTTATATGTATTTATAGATACTTATATACATACCTGCTGTTTCTCTGCAGCTAGGTGGCATAGTGGATAAAGCTCCAACTCTGGGATCAGGAGTACCTGAGTTCAAATTTGGCTTCAGACATTTACTTAGCTGTGTGATCCTGGGCAAGTCACTTAATCTTATTTGCCTCAGTTTCCTCATCTGTAAAATGAGCTGGAGAAGGAAATGGTAAACCACTTCCGTATCTTTGCCAAGAAAATTCCAAATGGGTCATGGGGAGTTGAACACAACTGAAACAACTCAACAACATTATTTCCCCTGATATAATAGTAAGCTTCTTGAGAGTAAAGATTGTTTCATTCTTTGTATTTGTAACCCCAAGGTCTAATATAGTTACTGACACATATTAGACATTTAATTAATGTTTGTGGATTGTTAATTGATTGCCTGCCCTCCCTCAGATAGTTTTGGTGTATCTGCATGAAGGAAGAGGGCTAGCTAAAGTACTTTTCTTTGATGTTATTCTCTAATGTTGGGTTTTAGATGAAATAAAAACTCTTGAACCTGGCATCTGAGGTCATCCCCAACCTGAATTCCATCTGCTTTTCCCACTCTATTTCATATGAATCCCATTTATGGATCCTAACTCCCAAACAAATTAGACTATTAGCTGCTCCCAAACTCAAGACACTTCCACTCAAGTCTCTCTGCATCTGTACAATCCATCCCCTATTCCTAGAATGAATTCCCCTCTCATCTCGACCTCTTACAATCCTTGTCTTCAAAGCTCAATTCAAGTGTCACCTCCATTCTTAAGCTTTCCTTTTTCCTTTCCTTCATTGCTGCTCCCCTCCCTCTCTTATTAATCCTTTCTGATCTAATCAGTTTTCATTGTACTATGCTCATTTGTGTCCATGTTGTCCTCCCCACCATCCCCAGGAGTCTGTAAGCAGTTTGAAATCAGGGAATATTTTATGTTTATATTTCCAGTGATTGTCAGGGATCCTCCTTTAGTAGGTGCTTAATGAATGTTTGTTGAATTCAATTGTAGTAACATTTCCTGTCATAAAAAAAAAATTAGCTTGATCTTCAGGATTCTCTTCTTTTTTCTGATACATGTATCTCTACTTATTTCTTTAGTTTTCCCATTCTTTTACAATCCTCATCCCTTCCCACTTCTTGTTTTTGTTTTTCTCTTTTCTAAACACCCTTAAGACCTGAGTTATAAGACATTAAAAAGACTGTTTGGCTGTCTGGGAGAGGTAATGGCAATCATGAATGAGATGAATGAGTTTGATTCCAGGCCCTTCTATTTGCCTTTTATTTCTTTCCCCTTTGGCACTCCCATTTCCATTCCCAGCCCTACTAGAGAATTTGATATTTACCATTAAGCCATTCTTTTTTTTCTTATTAGGAGCACTTATATATGGAAATCCCACCATGATCAGATGTATGTAGAGGAAATAATTTTAATTTAGAAACTAAATTCATGCAAAGTAGCATATCTAGGAGTTTTCTTGAGACAATAGTTTTATTAGACCTAGGTAAGAGTAGTGAGTGGGCATTTCTCAGAATTCTAATAATGTATGGCTCAATGCTTGGATAATTTCCTGTTTCCCATATAAGGTAATTCAGATATGGGCTCATTAGTGGAACATTATGCCAACCTGAAAGAAGTTCCCTTCTTTTATACCATTATCCCAAAAGGTATGACACTGGTATGATGCTTCTATAAGCAGTGAAGGGAATTTTTTTCTAGAAAGACATTTATGGCAGAGTCATTGAAATATGGAAGCCTCTGACAAAATTCTGAATGAAAGGAAATCACTTCTATGGTTGGGAAGCAGATAGATATCATTTAGAAAATCAAGAGGGAAGTATAAATATTATCTTGGTGTTTGAAGGTAAGAATAAGATGGATGCACATTTCTTAAGGAAACAGTATTAACAATCATGCATGATTGACCACATTGTCACCTCTTAGCTCTTTTTTCTTGGGAATGGACCTTTTATAACCATCCTCCTGACATACTTTTATAGAATTGTGCTCAGGTTTTAGGAGAAGTTTGATTTATAAAATTGGAAAATGGAGATAAAGATGTAGGGAGAGATGAAAGGAAGAGTGAAATAGTATGAGAAAATCATGGCACTACTTGTCAATAACCTCTACTTACATTTTTTTTTCCTCAAGGATCATGTTTCATGCCTAGAATGTACTGAGATATTGTCCTATCACACATTTTAACTTTATCTCCTATCTGAGCTGTTCTGGGCTGAAACCTTCTGATCCCAGTTACATTGATTGCTCTCTGAATCTATTGCAGTGTGCCTGAATATTATGACTATGGTCATGGAACAAGCGAAGACGCCTATGACAGCTACGGTAAGACCTCTTCTGTCTTTACAAAAACTGTGAAATCAGAAAAACAATCAGTCACTGACAATGCAAAAATTACCTCTGTCTCTCCTTCCCTTTCATTTTTACAGAGGCCTAGACTAAATTGATTTGTGTAATTCCAGGGTGATATTTGACTTATGGAGCCAGGGCCAGAAAATTGGACAGATCAATTTTGATCAAAATTTCAAAGGCAATTAATCACAGTCATAGATCAATTTCAATAGCAACAGAGAGCATTCTGATTAGTGCCTTGTGTATTTCACCAGGCCAATTGTCAGTCTTATTGATTTGCAACTGTGATGTGTCCTTCTGCTGTCATATACATCAAAGTGAGTAATACAATTTAACCATTCAAAAGGTTTTGTAGGAGGCAGTAATTATAGTTATTGGAATATTTATTTAGAGGGCACAGTTCTAAATACCTTTACCAGAGCTATACTGCTTTCCCAAAAATTATACTGGAACAGAAGTTTTGTTAGGTACTATTATACTGGAAAAGTTTCCAGTGAAGAACCAGCACTGAATTTTATGTATGTCTGTTGAATGAGGACACCATAGCTAAGACTGGAGAAATTCATCACCAGAATGTTGGCTCCAGGTTATTTGTTTTCAGTAATAGCAAGTAATCTGCTAAGGCATGGAGAGTTTGTGATCTCTCCTTATGGATCTTATATAATGGTGACCAACCAGTGAAATAACAAACATTTAAAGGATTGATAGGGAAAGGGACTGGACCTCTGATTTTATTTGTATAGGCATCTCCCAGGTGAAGAAATATACTCTACCAATAGAGGTTGATACCTTCTATGTAACTTATATCTTAGAAAGTTGCCTAGAACACTGGCAGGTAGGTGTTAGTAAGTTCAAGTAAGACTTGAACCCAGATATTCCTCATTTTGAGGCCAGTTCTCTATCCATCTTGTATGTTTAATTATATAATTTACATATGTTTGTGTGTACTGTATATGTATGTACCTATGTATATGTGTATACATACCCACACTGTGGGTCCATACCTACAAGTTCATCTGTATAAAGAACTTACGGTGTGAAAATTTCTATGTGAAGGTAGATCAACAAATCAACTTCAATTTGCATACTATGAGATTTGCTTGAGGCACTGAGAAGTTAAGTGACTTACCTGTGGTCACATGGACAGTACAAATCAGAAGAAAAATTCAATCCCATGTCATCCAGTCTCGAGGTAGACCTTGGGATCTCCTCGATTTACTACATTATGTTTCATTTATTAAATTCAATACTTTTAATTTTAAAAGAAGAAAGTTTTAATTATAGTACATAACTAAACCTAAATAAGAAGCATAATTAAAACTAAAAGTTAAGTATTAATTTCTTGACAAATATTCATGAAAATTCCACCTTTCATCTTTTTTTTATCTTTAAAAAGAAAACAGCATTGCTTTACCAAATATTAATTCACCTATCTCCAATTTCTTCCAATCACTTGTCCCATTCAAAATCATAGACTTCATTCAAATAAGCATGACTACAGATTCTAAAGGACTGTGTATTTAAATACAAAGTACTTAAGTACAAATATTCCTTATATGTATACATTGTACAATATAAATATTTTGGGGATAAGTTGATTGCTTCTTAAGGTAGCTTTTAAGAATTTGAATGTCATGTGTATGTGTGTGTGTTCATACACATGTATATCCTATATTCCAAAACATGAGTATATAAGTTCTAATGTTTATTTTACATTTAAAAATCAATTATATTACTTTAATTACATGTACCATATATACACATGTGTACCATATGTGAAGAAGGGAAAGAAGAGCTCAAAATTTACCTAGCATTTTTAGACTTCAAATCAGCTAGGATAGGTGAACTGCCCCCATTGTTTAGGGAAGGCGAGAAAGAGAAGAAAAATGAGAATATATCTGTGTTCACCAAGCTGACTGTGTTTGTTGCCAAGATGCCAGACTGTTGATACAAACTCATTTCTAGGTATACATTACACAGGATTCCCATCCTGGGATACATATATCCCCAGGGAGTACAAGAAATTTGTCAGTGAAGTACAAGGAATTTGGTAACCTATATTATCCTATTGAAATGTTCTAGAAATTCCAAATTGATTTCTAATCCATGAAGCTACAAAAATTTTGGTGTATTTTTGGAGAAGAAAAATTAATGAATCTGTTTACTTTATATGTGCACATGCATGGTAATCTAGAATTTATTTCCATTTGTGTTGAGTAGGAGGTATGGAAAGACTTATCAAAAAACCAGGAAGTGTAGAGATTAAAAATGATTGGGAACCACTGGGCTAAGGGATGTTGTAGAAGTGTACTTCTACTTTTCCTTTCCGTGGAAAGTAGCTGATAATACATGAAAGTATAATAGGATAAACAGGGCAGTCTTAGCCACAGACGCCAGATCTGTGGACAAGTTTGGTAGGAGGAAGGACTTATCATCCACATTTAACTTTGGTATGTACTTAACTATACTTTGAGTGTTCTGAAGAAAGTTCTTTCACCTCAAAACCAATAACAGACAATATGTGATAATGTGCCAACTGTATTGTGGTATATAGACATTATGGTGAATGCACACAATCCTAGATTGTGAGTCACAGCCTGAGTTCAAATTCTAGCAAGTCATTTAATCTCACTAATAAAATGAAGATGGTGATAATAGTTTCATTCTGTGTTTCATACAGTTGTGAGGAAAGTCCTTGCAAACTTCATGTGGCTTGTCATCCATTATAGACATGTGTTATCTCAGTTCAGAGAAGGGACACCACAAATGTGGTATCATTTATAGACAACTTTTTAAAAATGACTTTGCTAATTTATAATTTCAAAATGCTCATTTGATAATGCTTGCCACATATATGTGAAGGAAACAAGAACTAATATCTCTATAATATGGCAGAGGAGATTGAATTCTTAGAATTATATGCATGGCAATTAATGGAAGAAGGGAATTGGATATCAAAGCTTCTTATGAGATGATACATCGTAATGGATAAGATCTATGCTCTTTTCTCTGTCAATTATGGTTTTGAAAATCATAAATGCTGAATTAACATTTCAGTGGGGAGACTTTTATAAAAACAGATTATTGTTTCTAAGACATTCCTCTTAGTCACCCAAACTCTAATTCTGAGAACAAGAGGTGGGGTTAGAGGTGAAAGAGAGACCTTTACTCTTACTTGTTTTCTGAGTGCCACTAGGTTATATAGAATCTGCACTAATTGTCCCCCATCGCAAGAGTATTCACCAAAAAAAAAAAAGTCCACCCTATTTTAAAAGTCTTCTCTGCAATTAGCCCTAGATTGCACACTGGACAAATCAGTAAAACAAATGCTTGTTAACTAAGTAAAGAGGGAAATGAGAAAAAGAGACTGTGTAGACAGAGTGAATAAGTGATGCAAGTCAGAATGTAAATGGCGAAGGCAGAACAGAACTTTGACTTACCTAACCATTATTTCCCCAATTCTTTTGAAAGATAGCCTAAGGAATGTCTAGAACTATGCTTTTTTTCTTTAGGGGGGAGGCTTTCTCAATATCTGATTCTACCCTTCTACCAGGCTCTGAGTGCCATTTTTCAACATTGCTGATGATGTCAAGGACTTTGTCACTATGACATAGCTCACAATTGGGCTTTTTCTGTGAGTCTTATATATCTATAAGTCTTGCTCTTCTATTAAAAAAATATATCTTTTTCCACCTAGTCTCCTTCCTCTTCTAAGGAGCATCTATTAATGTGTTAACTTTGTGAAAATGTGGAAGCTACAGATATCTTACTCATCTTTTTTTTTTTCAATATACCATGTTCTTGACATTTCGGTATGTTTTCATATATGTGATCACAATTAAACACAAACTCTTTTTCTCAAAACTGTAAAGGTGAGATTATGCTGGATAATTGTGAAGTCAGTGCCAGTCTAATGCAAGGTTTGAATTTTGGGTATTCTTCCTGACTCTGTTTCCTACAGAACACTGGGCAAATGGCATCAATTAAAAAAAAATAAGTACCTACTATGTTCTAGAGTGCTGGGGATAAAAAGACATATTATATGAAACAACGTATGTCTCTGATCTTAAGGAGCTTAGATTCTACTTGGTGAGGGATACATTACCACATGTTCCCAGATTAGTACATGAAAGTATATTCAACATATAAAAGAACTGGAGAAATCAAGAAAAGCCTTTTCAAAGAGTTGTCACTGAGGATGGAGAGTGTTTTAAGCTTGAGAGGATGTTCTTTTTAATTCAATTCTACAAGCATTTCTTAATCACCTACTATGTGCCAGGTGCTAGGGAAATGAAGACAAAAGTGGAAAAGTCTCTGTCCATCAAAAAAGTTTATATTATGTTGAAGGAATAAAGATGTACATATATATATGTATATGTATATATATATATATATATCTTATATAGTTATTCAGTCATTTTTCAGTAACATATAACTTCATGACCCCATGTGGAGTTTTGACAAAGATACTGGAGTGCTTTGCCATTTGCTTCTTCAGCTCATTTTACAGATGAGGAAATTGAAGCAAGCAGGGTTGAGTGACTTGCCCAGGGTCACAGAGCTAATAAGTATTTGAGGCTGATTTGAACTCAGGAAAATGAATCTTCCTGACTCCAGGCTTGGCACTCTGTCCAATGTGCCACCTAGCTGCCCTGTTTTCTGTTTTGTTGTTGTTCAGTAATTTCAGTTGTGTCCAACTCTTTGTGACCCCATCTGGGGATTTCTTAGCAAAGATACTAGAGTAGTTTGCCATTTCCTTCTCCAGCTCATTTTATAGATGAGGAAACTGAGGCAAACAGGGTTAAATGACTTGCCCAAAATCACACAGCTAGCAAATATCTTAGGTTAGATTTGAACTCAGGGAGATGTGTCTTCCTAACTCCAGGCAGGGCACTCTATTCCCTGTGCCACCTAGCTGCCCTAAAACCTATATACAAAATAAATAAAAATTGTTTCTTTGTTTGTTTTGTGGAAGGAGGAATTGATAGCTGAGATGCTGGGGAAAATTGGAAAATCTGAATATAATTTTGAAATTCTGCATAGTGAATATTCATTGGATATATTGGACATACCTGGAATTTTTTCCCTCCTCATCTCTTTCTCTTGCTTCCCTGTCTTCCCTTAAGTCCCAGCTAAAATTCCACCTTTTACAGGAAGCCTTTCTCAACTCCCCTTAATACTAGTGCCTTCTCTCAGTTAGTTATCTCCAATTATGATAAATGATTAATTGGACCCCTATTTTATTGGATGCCTATTTTTTGAACCTCTCCCTCATTCTAATCAGTATTAATCAATTTGATAAGATTCCATAGTGGTAGTGATTGTAAGTATTGATAGTAGGCCTCAGAGCTGTGAACTACAGATTGTAAATTCACTTGCTTAATGATAGGAAGCTAACTAGAGGACCTCCACCCTTGTTTTCCCTTGTTATGGTGACCAAACTCAGCATGGGGAAGGTGATTCAATTACATGGAAAGCTACTCCCTCCCCACCAGCTACTTTTATTGGTCCTCTATATCTCATTGTTCCTCTGTTGCCAAAAATGGGAAGATGACCGTGAACACTTGGCCACGTTGCTGTGACCCTAGTTGCTGGCCTTCAGCCTGCCTCTCTACTGGTCCATCTACCCATGTAGACATTTTGACATCTATTTATCAGCTAAGCCCATAGGTGTGCTCATGTACTTGGTAGGACCTCATCAACCAATGGGCATCTGTATTTTGTGTAGACACCCCTGGAGGGTCAAAGGCAAGATCCATCAACCATTAAGATTCTGTATTGTTATTTTGCTTCACCTGTATTGTCTGGGTATCAAGCACTATAAAACTAAGACTCTAGAGGAAGGAGGTATCTCATATCATGAGGAAGATCTGAGGTCCATTTCCTCCTTAGAGGGGGCCATGGAACCTTTAATAGAGTGCCTTTGGCTCAGAGCTCTCCCTCAGTTTCTTTTATTGTAGGTTAGACAATTTTAAAACCCCACATAATTATCCTGTCTATATCTTGTGTGAACATATTTGTTTACATCTCCCTCATTTGACTGTGAGCTCCTTGAGAGGAGAAACTTTTTGTTTGTTTGTTTGTTTATTTTTTTTTCTTTCTTGTATGCCAGGACTTGGCACAATGTCTGGCACATAGGTGTTTAAGAATGCTTATTGACTGAGTAAATTAAAAGTTGTTTTTTTTTAATTTATAATAATTTGCGTGTGTTGGGGTTACAAAACAGCAAAAGACTCCTTGTACTTGAAATTCTTACAATTAAATTTTTAAAAGCCCAAAATATAAACTACTGGTCAAAGTCATTAAGACACAAATGGGCAATGTACTTACTGGCTATAAACACATATCCATAGAATCACACATATCATAGCCAGAAGGAATTATAAGCTCATGAAAAAGTAATAGCACCTATTTATGTCATGCCTTTGTGTTTCCTCATAACAATGCTGTGACATAGGTAGTTGAATGTTATTCTGTACATGTACAAATGTGTACATAGGTACAGATGTTATTTTACCTGTCTGGGAGAAAAGGGAACTAAAAGCTGAGAAACAGCTTGTATTAGACCTGAATGTGACAAACTTGGTTCAAAGTCATGCCTTCTCATTCCAAGTGCAACCCTCTTCCCCCTGCATCTCTGACTCCTGTCATATCAGGCAAATCACAGTGAGATTTGAGTATAAAGCTTCCCTCTCAGCAGGAAAGCTGGTATTCAGATTACAAATCATGTTTTCATAAAATAGTAAGACTCCTTAATTCAGGATGGCTTAACCTAGGCAGCGCAGTGAATAGAGTGCTGCATTCCAGTTTAGGGAATACTTGAATTATAATGATAATAGCTAGCATTTAAATAGCTTTAAGGTTTGCAAAATACTTTTTTCCTATATTATCTCACTTGATCTCCACAACTAGCCTGTGAAGTAGGTGCTATTATTATCCCCATTTTATAAGTAAGAGAACCAAGACCAAGGTTAATTGGTTTACCCAAGATCATACAGCTAATAAGTGTTGGAGGTGGGTTTCAAAGCTTTCTGACTCCAAGTCCTAATACTCTATCTACTACACCATCTAGCTGCATCCTGAATGTGAATCCTGCTTCAGATGCATACCAGCCCTATAATATTGGGGATGTCACTTATTCTTTTTTCAGCTAAAATGGGCGTAACAGGCCCTACTTTATAGGATTGTTATGAGAAACAAATGAGATAACATAGCAAAAGCATTTTGAATACCTAAAGTCCTATATAAATGCTACTTATTGTTACTTGGAATTTATAAAAATTCAGGTTACGAAAAATTTTTAACCAAATCACCAGTTTAAAACAGTTCAGTCCTTTGCAAACTTTAACATGTTTTAACTTCTGGGTTAAGCAATTAATTCTTATATTTTAAAGGACTTAAAAAATAAAAATTTTGTATCATTATTATGTAATATCCTATTATTCATTGTAATTTTATTAAATTACTTTTTATCTATTTACCCATTTTTGCCTTAAATAATAGGATGTAAAATCATGAAAAGTCATTTTTCTATAAATGTTGTACAACTTAAACTTTTCACTATTTCAAATGGTACTTTCCCTCTGTCATATATTCACCATAGTTGGTGAAGTTCATCAGCAAGTTATATGTTATGTATTTTGTCCTATGTTGATAAATACCTCAATACTCAAAAATTCCAGAAGAGGCAGAATGGTACAGTGGAAAGAAGACTGGACTTGGATCCAAAAGAATATGTTTTGATTCCACTTTTGTTACCTTCTCTGTGTCCTTGGACAAGTCTCTTAATACCCTAAGCCTCAGTTTCCCTATCTAAAAAAAAATGAGATACTAATTATCCCTGTCCTATCTCTTAACAGGGTTGTTACGATGATTGAATCAGGTGAGACAGTTTATAAGAAAGTACTTTGTGAGTACTTTTGGAGGTGGAATCAAGATGACAGAGGAAAAGCAGTGACTTGCTTAAGCTCTCCCCCAAATCCCTCCAAATATCTGTAAAAAATGGCTCTAAACAAATTCTAGAGCAGCAGAACCCATAAAAAGACAGAGTGAAGCAAATTTCCAGCCCAAGGCAACCTGGATGATTGATTGGAAAGGTCTATTGCACCAGGTTGGGAGAGGAACACAGTTCAGGGTGGGCCCCTCAGGCAAAGACCAGGCCTCAGTGAACCTGGAGCAGGCCTCAAGGAACTGAATCACAGGCAGCTATGGTGGTTTCCAGACTACTCAATCCACAAATGCCAAAGACAACTTAGAAGGTCAGTAGGAAAAGTCTGTGACCACAATGAGAGAGAAGCTCAGTCCCAGCCCCAGTCCCAGACTAGCCCCTGGGTAGAGGCTGCTTATGGAGCTCTCAGCCCACAGACAGAGGGGGAATGGAGTGGCTGATCAGAGGGTGATTACAGGGATCTCTTTGCTGGTGTTGAGGCAGAATTCCCTTGCTTTGCCTGTGCTTGGATCTAGGTCACAGTTCTGGGTAGCAGTCCTGGGATGCTGTGGAGCTTGTAGTGGTAGTGGAGAGGGAATCCTCCTCACAGTCCCAAGGCAGAAAAGAGTGCTTGGGGTCACTCACAGACCAGAGTAAAGCCCAGGAAAGGAGTGAACACCTCGCCCTTGATCATACCCCATTGGAAGAACTGAAAATTTACAGGTTCCTAGAAGTATCTCTGAAAACAGTTGCACAAAACCCCTGAAGCTTGGGACAGTACATTCTCCACACTGGAAGCAGACCCCTACCTTAACAAAGAGTGTATAACTCAATTGGCTGGGATCATGAACAAATGAAGGCATAAAAAAAGTCAGACCATAGAATCTTTCTTTGGTGACAAGGAAGATCAAAACATCCAACCAGAAGAAGACAACAAAAGTCAAAGCTCGTATGTCCAAAGCCCCCAAGAAAAATATGAATTGGTCCTAGGCCATGGAAGAGCTCAAAAAGGATTTTGAGAAGCAAATAAGACAAGTAGAGGAAAATCTGTGAAGAGAAATGAGAGCGAGGCAAGAAAATCATGAAAAACAAGTCAACAGCTTGCTAAAGGAGACCCAAAAAAATACAAGAAAATAACTCCTCAAAATAATAGCCTAAGCCAAATGGCAAAAAAGGTCCAAAAAGTCAATGAGAAGAAGAATGCCTTAAAAAGCAGAATTGGCCAAATGGAAAAGAAAGCCCAAAAGCTCACTGAAGAAAATACTTCCTTAAAAATTAGAATGGAGCAAATGGAAGCTAGTGACTTTGTGAAAAATCAAGACATTGTAAAACAAAACAAAAAGAATGAAAAAATAGAAAATAATGTGAAATATCTCATTGGAAAAACAACTGACCTGAAAAATAGATCTAGGAGAGACAATTTAAAAATTATTGGACTACTTGAAAGCCATGATTAAAAAAAAAGAGCCTAGACATCATCTTTCAAGAAATTATCAAGGAAAACTGCCCTGATATTCTAGAACTGGAGACCAAAATAGAAATTGGAAAAATCCACCAATCACCTCCTGAAGGAGATCCCCAAAGGAAAGCTCGTAGGAATATTGCAGCCAAATTCCAGAGTTCCCAGGTCAAAGAGAAAATATTGCAAGCAGCCAGAAAGAAACAATTCAAGTATTGTGGAAACACAATCAGGATAACGCAAGATTTAGTAGCTTCTACATTAATGGACCTGAGGGCTTGGAATGTAATATTCTGGAGGTCAAAGGAGATAGGATTACAACCAAGAATCACCTACCCAGCAAAAGTGAGTATAATCCTTCAGGGGGAAAAATAGATATTCAGTGAAATAGAGAGCTTTCAAGCATTCTTGATCAAAAGACCAGAGCTGAAAAGAAAATTTGACTTTCAAATACAAAACTCAAGAGAAGCATGAAGAGGTAAACAGGAAAAAGAAATCATAAGGGACTTATTAAGGTTGAACTGTTTATATTCCTGCATGGAAAGATGATATTTGGGGGCAGCTAAGTGGCACAGTGGATAGAGCACCAGTCCTGGAATCAGGAGGACCTGAGTTCAAATCCGGCCTCAGACACCTTACACTTACTAGCTGTGCGACCCTGGGCAAGTCACTTAACCCCAATTGCCTCACCAAAAAAGCAAAAAAAAAAAAAAAAAA